>NW_027187538.1:0-82064 GCF_041381155.1 Argopecten irradians | reverse complement strand
ATATCCCCAAGGGGCCTTAGGGGCGGGGTCAAATAGGCTAATAACTTCAAAAATCTTCTTCTGAAATTATGGAAATGGTAGAATCACATATTCTTCATTAGATGGAAAGGTCTTGAGCTCCTTTACAAAAATTGTGAATTATATGACCCTGGGGTCTCAGGTTTCCCCCTGGGGAGGGGGTCAAGTTTACTATAGTTTATATAGGGAAAACATATTTATGAGCATTTTTTGCTCAATTTTCATAGGAAATGAGTCAGACTTTATTGAGAATTATTAGCCTGAGATAACATTTTAATATTAATATTATATCTATATTGGTCCTTGTCAACCCCCTCTGGGCAGAGGGGCGCGGGCAAAAAAGGGGCAAATAGGCTAAAACTTTAAAAATCTTCTTCTTAAATACTGGAAATGGTAGAATCAAATACTCATCATAGATGGACAGGTCTTAAGGTGTTTTATGAAAATTGTGAATTATATGACCCTTGGGTCTCAGGTTTCCCCCTGGGGAGGGGGTTAAGTTTACTGTAGTTTATATAGGGAAAACACATTTTTGAGCATTATTTAGTCATTATAATAGGAAATTAGTCAATTGTAGTCAGAATTATCCCTATGTGATGGCCATTGAATCTTATTACCAAATTTTCCATGACTGATCCCCAGGGGCCTTAGGGGCGGGCCAAAACGGGTCAAATAGGCTAAAACTTCAAAAATCTTCTTCTGAAATTCTGGAACTGGTAGAATCAAATACTCTGCATAGATGGAAAGGTCAAAAAGTCCTTTACAAAAATTGTGAATAATATGACCCTGGGGTCTCATGTTTCCCTCTGGGGAGGGGGTCAAGTTTACTTTAGTTTATATAGGAAAAACACATTTATGAACATTATTTGCCTATTTTTCATAGGAAATTAGTCAAACTGGATTAGAATTATTAGTCTGAAATAGCATTTTAACATCATATCCATATTGGTCATGGCCAACCCCCAGGGGCCAGAGGGGCGGAGCCAAAAGGGGTCAAAATGGTAATTTCAAAAATCTTCTTTTTGAATTCACAGATTTGATGGAACCAGATACTCTTGATAGATTGGAAGGTCTTAAGGCCCTTTACAAAATTTTGTGAATTTCATGGCCCTGGGATCTCAGATTTTCCCCTGGGGAGGGGGTCAAATTTACTATAGTTTATATAGGAAAAACACATTTAGGAACATTATTTGCTTAGTTTTCATAGGAAATTAGTCAATCTGGGTTAGAATTATTAGCCTGAGATAGCATTTTAACATCATATCCATATTGGTCCTGGCCGACCCCCAGGGGCCAGAGGGGTGGAGCCAAAAGGGGTCAAAATGGATAACATTTCAAAAATCTTTCTTCTGAATTCACAGATTTGATGGAACCAAATAATCTTCATAGATTAAAAAGTCAAATTTATAAAATCACTGACTGACTTCAAGGGCCTGATGGGCAAATATATAGTGTTTATATGCATGTCTTTGTTTCATTCTGTATCTGAACTCAGGTGACCGTTAAGGCCCATGGGCCTCTTGTTAGCTCACCTGGTCCGAAGGACCAAGGTGAGCTTATGCAGTACCACAGCATCCCTCGTCCGTCAGTCAACAATCGACTTCTTCTCCATAACCACTGGCCAGAATTTAACAAAATTTAACTGGTATCATCCTTATGGGCTCAGGGTTGCTACCTCTCACGTTCTCGGTGGGAGACTCATGATATTGCACAATTTTTCCCACGAAGACTTATCCCACGCGACGTGAGACGAAAACTCACGTTCTACGATAATTCCTTCCACCAACTCACTTTCTAGTATAATTCCTCCCACCAACCAAAACTATCAGCAAGTCCAGATTTTTCTTTATATGATTAAATCTTAAAATTCGTCAGTCCTAGGCATAACTGCAAACCACCAGGCAGTGGGGCACTGGCTTGATAGATAAGCAAACAAAAGAGGTGTGAACACTCCCTGCCTAACACCCCAGCGACCCTAATTAGCAGCTTGCTTGCTTGGTGTCACATTCACTGGTGTTACGTAGGAGGTCGACCAGCCGCTTGGAAAGCAATCATCTGGCCTTTCAAGGAATGTTGTGTATTATAAGAGCGCAGTGAAGAGCGAAACTCTACTAACCATAATACGTGTGTCAGCATATAGAATCCAATACATTCCAGTACCCCTTGGACTTTAAAATCGTGTCCCGTGGGAAAAGTCTCGCGCCTCCATGCAGGCTGCCATGTTTTAATTCTTCTTATCAGCACGACGAGATTTGAAATTTTCTCTATAGACAAAAACATGTCATCAGGATACACTTTGAAATTACTGTGGGAATATTAGTTTTAGATAACTACACAAAAAACAAGAATGGCACAATAACTGTACTGGTCAAAATGATATAATCTGTGTCAAGCGCTCGGCACCGTTAGCCATGACGTCAGGACGTCTTTGGTGCCACTAGTGGAATATCAATATATTTATCCAACACCCAGCACATTTATAGCATGGCCTGAGAGTGGAATAACACAACATATTGTGAAGAAATACTATTTATTAAATATACGTTTTTATTAGCTCACCTGGCCCTCCAAAGGGCGCGGCGTCCGTCCGTCAACATTTCCTTTAAATCGCTACCAGTCATGGAGTTCTAAAGGGAACAGAGTTTGTATAAATTTTGGCTCTGACCCCCGGGGGGCGGGAGGCACGGGGCCAAATAGGGAAAATAAAGGTAAATCCTTTAAATCCCTACTTGTCATAGTATTATGCATGGAATGTACCAGTAACCAAGTTTGGCCAGAAACATCCTTGGAGAAAGGGGAACAGAATTTGTATAAATTTTTGCTCTGACCCCTGGGGCTAAGGGGCAGGGCCCAATATGAGTTTGCCACATTCAGCGGACCCTATTTGGCCGGGTTTTGGGTCTTTGATTAATGAATACGGGGGGTATAACTTCCCACGAATTTGCTTGTTTTATTCTGTATCTGAACTCAAGTGACCCTTAAAGAAGGTCCATGGGCCTCTTGTTTCATATGAATGTACATGTACACATCTTGTTAGATATGTAATACATTTACTTGTACATACTGTAATACAAAAAATTGTAAAGGATAAATTGTGAAAATTTCAGGTAAGGGTTCTACAGACCGGGGCATGGATCAAAAGTAAGTATTATTGTTTTCCAATTCAGTTGTACATATTGTTGATACATAAAATCAAAGTACTGTAAGTGTACTGAACTGAAAAAGCATTGAATTAACAAAATTTAAAATTCAATGTAATTCTGTTTCCCTCTTTAATCTTTTTAGCTCACCTGGCCCGAAGCTTATGTCATGGCGCGGCGTCCATCCGTCCGTCAACATTTAATTTAAATCGCTACTAGTCATAGAGTTCCGCATGGATTGTGACCAAATTTGGCCACAAACATCCTTGGGTGAAGGGGAACAGAACTTGTATAAATTTTGGCTCTGACCCCCCAGGGGCAGGAAGGGCCGGGCCCAATAGGAGTAATAGAGGTAAATCCTATTAATTGCTACTTGTCCTAGAGTTCTACATGGATTGTAACCAAATTTGGCCACAAACATCCTTAGGGGAAGGGGAACAGAAATTGTATAAATTTTGGCTCTGATCCCCCCCCCCCCCCCCCCCCCCCCCCCCCCCCCCCCCGGGGGGCAGGACGGGCGGGATCCAATTAGGGAAATAGAGGTAAATCCTATAAATCGCTACTAGTCATAGAGTTCCGCATGGATTGTGACCAAATTTGGCCACAAACATCCTTGGGGGAAGGGGGGAACAGAACTTGCATAAATTTTGGCTCTGACCCCCCAGGGGCAGGAGGGGCCAGGCCCAATAGGAGTAATAGAGGTAAATCCTGTAAATCGCTACTTGTCCTAGAGGTCTACATGGATTGTAGCCATATTTGGCCGCAAACATCCTTGTGGGAAGAGGAACAGAACTTGTATAAATTTTGGCTCTGACCCCCCGGGGGCAGGAGGGGCGGGGCCCAATAGGGGAAATAGAGGTAAATCCTATAAATCGCTACTTGTCCTAGAGTTCTGCATGGATTGTAACCAAATTTGGCCACAAACATCCTTGGGGGAAGGGGAACAGAACTTGTATAAATTTTGGCTCTGACCCCCCGGGGGCAGGAGGGATGGGGCCCAATAGGGGAAATAGAGGTAAATCCTATAAATCGCTACTTGTCCTAGAGTTCTGCATGGATTGTAACCAAATTTGGCCACAAACATCCTTGGGGGAAGGGGAACAGAACTTGTATAAATTTTGGCTCTGACCCCCCTGGGGGCAGGAGGGGCAGGGCCCAATAGGGAAATAAGAGGTAATTATTCAAATTCCTTCAGAAAAGAAACAATGAACCTGTATTCAGAACATGACTTGACATTACAAACCAGGTGAGCGATACAGGCCCTTGGGGGCCTCTTGTTTGAATTCATCGTGCTTCGTCCATCGTCATCCGCCGTAATAATAACAATCCCCAATAAAGGAAAGGCCTAGGGTACTGATATTTGGCCTGTAGCATGCTTTGGTGAAGGGCTACTAAGTTTGTTCACATAAAATGACCTTGACCTTCATGCAAGGTCACAGGGGTGAAAAAAAGGCAGAAATCATTAAACATGCAATTTACTGTGTATTTGAGTTCTACTATATAGCATATTAATGGTCAGATGACCGTTAAGGCCCATGAGGCCTCTTGTTTATCTAAATAATAGGGAAAGATAATCTTTAAAGTTTAAGTTGCTAATGCCTATTATTATTTGATTTCTGATATTAAAATGAAACTTTTTGTTCAGCTTTTTTGTACTGTTAGGGAATTTAGAGTATATACAGTCAGACTTGTCTTAACGACCCCATGTATTCAGCAACTTACTGTCTTATGCGACCTTAATTATTCCTCCTAATGATATTTACTATATAAATGACCTGTATTCAACGACCACCTGCCTAACGCGACTAACGACCATAAAAATTCAAACAATAACGTGTACATAACCTGTCTCAATGTTTCGTGTGATTTTGTTGTGAACAGTGTTAAAGTTAATCCGACGCTTGATACAATACATTGCGCCAAGTGTAGTCAACAAGAGTTTAACTGCATTGAACAAATGTATGTCTCTGCAGAGATCGATTAGGCGATGTTTTACGACAGAATGATAATTATAAGATCGCTATTGTATCCTATATTATATAAAATATAAGTGTATAAACTTGTTTGCCAATTATTTCATTGAAATCACAGCGAAATTATTGTATAGAATTCCGGGAAATAACCTGTTTGCCAACATATGTGTCACACGTGTGCAATTGTAGCAGTCGTTCATTACATTGTTTTATCGCTGTCTACAGACATTTATTAAACGTACATGATATTTAAATAATAGAAATAACTTGTGTATTGATATTTCATCATTTTTGATGGTTATATAACTTTTTGTCTTGATAACGATCCCTCAGAAATCTGAAGCCAAATCGAGTCTGGCATTTGTTGTCATTGTAAAAAGCTATGTTAGTATGTTAGTTTACAAAATTCTATCACTAATTGTTGTTTCATTAGGGTACCTATGATCAATTTTTGAATTTAAATTCACCTAGGGCAAATGTTGACTTTTTAGAAAAATCTCATTGGCTACATTTGAGTTTTTAAAAAGCTATTTTCCAGGATTCAATTTTTTTTCGAAAAAGTATCTGCTTAAAGATTATACGTATGCCATGTTTTTAAAATTATTTAAATGACAAAAATCGATAACATGCAAAATATTCGGAGCAAACCCAAAACCTTAACTTTTATCCTGTCCTTGTATCGTGCAAAAGCGATACTATGGTGTTACTTCTCTGGTGGTGGCAGCAGCATTGTCTTTAATATTTCACTTTAAAATTTTGCGTTTAGCTCTGAGCCTGGCACCATAAAAATTTTCTCAGACAAATTTTTTTACTCAAGTCTTTGTAAAATCTCATACTTGAGTAAAAAATCTGTCTGAGAATAGTTTTATGGTGCCAGGCCCTGTTTTCTTAAAAAGTTTAAGTTCAATCCTAACCAAACTTTACACATAGCTAAAGTCAAAGAACATCATTATCACCTCAACACACCTAATTGTTGCAGGATTCATTTCAGGGTGTGGGATTCAGAGGCTGTGAAACTTAGTGATACTAAACTATACCTAGCTCTTTTTCTTATTTTTTTTCTCATACCCGGGTATGTTTTTTTAATATACCATTATAGTTATGTATTAAATCAACAATGCAGTATGGGCGATACTTACAATTACGCATAATTCTTGTTTTTTTTTTTGTTTTTTTTTTTTTTTCAATTTGCTTACAAACTTAATTTCCAGTCAAACGAATTTGTAAATACCATTATAAAAGGGTACAAAATAAAGAATGAAGCCTGTTTCATTAGCAAAACTAATTTCTTTTTAAATTTGTTTTTATTTTTTTATTTTTTTTTTCAGATCTGATGACGCTTTGTTCAATCCTATTAACAATGAAGATGAAGGTAATTATGAATTTGCATCATTGTTTACAAGACAACACCAATAAATAATTTTCTGTATAATGGTACGTAAGAAAATACAGCATGTACCAGAATATTAAGCTTGTATGTCTATGATGTTCATTTTGTTGTTTTCTTTGGTTACCTGCAAATTGTGTCGGCATTATAAAGTCCTGCAGAAAGAAATAAAATCTTTAAATGCTTTGTCAACATGCAATGAATTTCGCAATATTATCCTACCTAAAGTTTGGAATTTGTCAAACATTGATTCCTTTAAGGGCCTACTTTGCTCCTCTCTATGAAAAATATTATTTTAGGTCACGTGCAATAAAGTCTTACAAGTGACCTATAATTGCTCCACCATCAACAGATCATAAACAATACATTAGCAACATTTGATGAACAATCATTGGTGTTTAGTCATGCATATGTATATGTCTAATTAACACAAAAAAAATTATATGAAATTATTTATTTCGCTTTTTGTGCATGCACAATCAGTACTTCATTCCATATAGGACATAAGTGCTATGGACTTTTTTTAGGACCCAATTAATTATGTCCCCCAAACGAAGTGGGGGGGGGACATATTGTTTTTGCTCTGTTTCTTCTTCTTATTATTATTATTACAAGCTAACCGATACTTACATAATATATAATTCATTTTTCGCAATTTTCAGTCATGTGGACATGACGTACATAGCAATTATTTTACATGATGAATAATTTGCGTGCCCCTGTGCTTGGGCTGAGGTGACCAATATTACATTTCACGGTCCCGGAATAGCAGTTGAGATGGGTTGTTTTTATCTTGTACATACGTTCCTTCCACATATTCATAATTCTAAATATAAGTGTCGAAAGACAGATATATCTGGATCAAATAATCGATGAAAAGTTACATAATACATATGTATAAGACCACGATCGAGTGCATTGTGGTTAGCGATAGGCCTAGGATGTCTCCCTGCCGGCGGTATATGGAATTTTCAAATTATTAGCCTAGATTAAATAAATGATTTGTTTTAATGTCAAGGAGACAGGAGTCATCTGGTCTTTCTGTGTCAATACCAAAATAAAACTAACAGGCCTATTCAAGGATACATCCTTGGCCTAGCTACTGTAAGATACTGACAGTGTATATATCCTATGTAAATCCTCAGATATATAATTATTTATTTTGTAGTAATAGAGCTTCATGTACATGTAGCCCTCGCCAGATATTGTGAATAGTTTGAATAGGCATGTTTGCATGATATATTTAAAAAAAAAAAAAAAAAAAAAAAAAAAATTGCCGCCGATGAAGGATCAGAAGATTTGCACGGTAACACTTAGCCAGATTTCTGCTTTTTTATATACAGTCATTTTTTTATAAGAAGCAGATAACATTGTTATATTTTTAGCTCACCTGGCCGAAGGGCCGGTGAGCTTATGTCATGGCGCGGCGTCCGTCGTCCGTCGTCCGTCCGTCGTCCGTCCGTCCGTCCGTCCGTCCGTCCGTCCGTCCGTCGTCTGTCCGTCAACATTTCCTTTAAATCGCTACTAGTCATAGAGTTCTGCATGGATTGTAACCAAATTTGGCCACAAACATCCTTGGGGGAAGGGGAACAGAACTTGTATAAATTTTGGCTCTGACCCCCCGGGGGCAGGAGGGGCGGGGCCCAATAGGGGAAATAGAGGTAAATCCTTTAAATCGCTACTTGTCATAGAGTTCTGAATGGATTGTAACTAAATTTGGCCACAAACATCCTTGGGGGAAGGGGAACAGAACTTGTATAAATTTTGGCTCTGACCCCCCAGGGGGTAGGAGGGGCGGGGCCCAATAGGGGAAATAGAGGTAAATCCTTTAAATCGCTACTAGTCATAGAGTTCTACATGGATTGTAACTAAATTTTGCCACAAACATCCTTGGGGGAAGGGGAACAGAACTTGTATAAATTTTGGCTCTGACCCCCCGGGGGCAGGAGGGGCGGGGCCCAAGAGGGGAAATAGAGGTAAATCCTTTAAATCGCTACTTGTCATAGAGTTCTACATGGATTGTAACCAAATTTGGCCACAAACATCCTTGGGGGAAGGGGAACAGAACTTGTATAAATTTTGGCTCTGACCCCCCGGGGGCAGGAGGGGCGGGGCCCAATAGGGGAAATAGAGGTAAATCCTTTAAATCGCTACTTGTCATAGAGTTCTACATGGATTGTAACCAAATTTGGCCACAAACATCCTTGGGGGAAGGGGAACAGAACTTGTATAAATTTTGGCTCTGGCCCCCCGGGGGCTGGAGAGGTGGGGCCCAATAGGGGAAATAGAGGTAAATCCTTTAATTCGCTACTAGTCATAGAGTTCTGCATGGAATGTAACCAAATTTGGCCAGAAATATCCTTGGGAGAATAAGAACTGAGTTTGTATAAATTTTGGCTCTGGTCCCGGGGGCAGGAGGGGCGGGGCCCAATAGGGGAATTATAGGTAAATTCTATAAATTGCTACTTAATTGTCCTAGAGTTTTGTATGGATTGTAACTAAATTTGGCCACAAACATCCTTCGGGGTAGGAGAACAGAACTTGTATAAATTTTGGCTCTGACCCTCAGGGGGCAGGAGGGGCGGGGCCCAATAGGGGAAATAGAGGTAAATTCTATCAATCGCTACTTCTCATAGAGTTCTGCATGGATTGTAACCAAATTTGGCCACAAACATCCTTTGTGGAAGGGGAACAGAACTTGTGTAAATTTTGGCTCTGATCCCCTGGGGGTAGGAGAGGTGGGGCCCAATAGGGGAAATAGAGGTAAATCCTATAAATTGCTACTAGTCGTAGAGTTCTGCATGGATTGTAACCAAATTTGGCCAGAAACATCCTTGGGGGAAGGGGAACAGAACCTGTATAAATTTTGGCTCTGGCCCCCCGGGGGCTGGAGGGGTGGGGCCCAATAGGGGAAATAGAGGTAAATCCTTTAATTCGCTACTAGTCATAGAGTTCTGCATGGAATGTAACCAAATTTGGCCAGAAATATCCTTGGGAGAATAAGAACTGAGTTTGTATAAATTTTGGCTCTGGTCCCCGGGGCAGGAGGGGCGGGGCCCAATAGGGGAATTATAGGTAAATTCTATAAATTGCTACTTAATTGTCCTAGAGTTTTGTATGGATTGTAACTAAATTTGGCCACAAACATCCTTCAGGGTAGGAGAACAGAACTTGTATAAATTTTGGCTCTGACCCTCAGGGGGCAGGAGGGGCGGGGCCCAATAGGGGAAATAGAGGTAAATTCTATCAATCGCTACTTCTCATAGAGTTCTGCATGGATTGTAACCAAATTTGGCCACAAACATCCTTTGTGGAAGGGGAACAGAACTTGTATAAATTTTGGCTCTGACCCCCAGGGGGCAGGAGGGGTGGGGCCCAATAGGGGATTTAGAGGTTAATATTAAAATTCCTTCAGAAAAGAAACAATGAACCTGTATTCAGAAAATTATTTGGCATTACAAACCAGGTGAGCGATACAGGCCCTCTGGGCCTCTTGTTGATGATGTATGATTTAGTATTTCCTAATAGGAAAAATAAAAATTTGTAAATGTAATGTGCATGTATCTGTTGTTTCAGCTTGAAGAAAAGTGAAAAAATGATAATAACACATTGATCACAAATCAAAAAGATTTTTGTTATTCTTTAATATACATGGTATAGGATAATCTTTGTTATTTTATTGATTTTTTTTCCCTGAAATGCTCGAACGTCGGTGAAGACACCCCCTGAGAGGAATGAGTTAGATTTCGCCGAGACGAAGCACATGTACAGGCTGAGCTGGCGTGTTACGTTGATACGGAGAAAACGACAGTACATTACCATGGAATATCAAAGTTATATGCAATGAGAAATTGTACAATACTATCTTTTTTAGATTATATCTTTTGATCGAACCTACTGCGTATGCATCGTAAAATTCTACTACTAAGTTTCATGAAAAATCATGATAACTGCATGGTAGTATATAGGCCTACAGTCGATGTCGGGAACAGCTCCGATTTAATGCATTCAACTCCAGTATAAAACAATGAATGCTATTTCCGAAACTTTTTGGACTAAAGATAGTCCATGTGAATGTTTAAGTCTTCAAAGATCGCTTCTTTTTAATGAATAAGAAGAAGAAGAAAAAAACACGAAAAAATCACGATAACGGCCCGCGACCCAGTACCGCAGTTTCATCGGTTTTCGACGGCGAAAAAAACTAAAATAGATCTAGAATTTTTACACACAATGTCAAACATATTCAATTCAAATCATTAATTATATGTTTCAGAAGCATGTTAATGATGTTTTTGTGCAATGTTTCATGAATTTCATCTACTTAACGAAGCATTGTATCCACAAATGCTGTAATATTTACATTGTAGCCTAGGCCTACTGTTTAAACAGCGTTTAAACAATGAAATGTTTCAAGATAAACTTCCACTATTATTTCAAACTATGTTATGCTGTATATATGAGTGCAAATTTCCACCATAATACCACAAATAAATGCTTATTCAATCCTTCAAAACGTCAGCTTGCAAGGTCGAATCACCCGGGCTCATAGAGGACTAAAAAGTGACGTCATTGGAATGTTCGGGATCAAATCGTCAAATTTAGAAATGGTAATCAGAATAAAGAAATTAAACTTTTATTTACTCACATCGCAATATTTTCCTATCGCAACTGTTACAGGAAATTCTTATTACCTGGTATCGAGTTTTATGCCTGATTAATCCAGAAAATATCTGGTGTATTGATATTGTTCCGCTAATTTTGTTGAGTTTGAATTCGCAAATTTGAAGGGCGTCAGAACGCTTGTTTTCAACCGGAATCAACACCGTAGTGATAAAGACCTTCCAAGTGAATTTTTGCATCGGGGGAACAGGGACATAAAAAGTTGATTTTCTCAAAAAGTAAGAAAAATAAAATACATTAATTTTGCTGGAACACACTAAAAAAATCATTCTGATTTCGGAATAGTTGGAGTTATGAAGATACCTCTAACAGTTTTTTTTATTATTATTAGTATATTATGTAAGTTAATTATTTTTATTCTTATTTCTTCCACTTTCTTCTGCAGCGCAAGTTTCCGCAGCTTTTCTCAGAAACTACTACTGGGCCGATTATCACGAAACTTCACATACATACTCATTAGGGTGTGGGATTGTGCATAAAGGTTTTTTTTTCCAAACCGGAAGTCCAAGATGGCCGCCAGGGCCCATTTCCTGTTTTCAGGTTTCGGTCTCCGATCTCAATGAAAATTGGTCTATGGGGGTTTTAAGGGATGGCGAACATCATGAAAACATTTTCGTGAAGATTTTTGGTATTCCAAGATGGCTGCTGGCCCACTTCCTGTTTTCAGGTTTCGGTCTCCGATCTCAAAGAAAATTGGTATGTAGGGGTTTTAAGGGATGGCGAACAACATGCAAACATTTTCGTAAAGATTTTAGTATTCCAAGATGGCCGCTGGCCCACTTCCTGTTTTCAGGTTTCGGTCTCCGATCTCAATGAAAATTGGTATATAGGGGTTTTAAGGGATGGCGAACAACATGCAAACATTTTCGTAAAGATTTTAGTATTCCAAGATGGCCGCTGGCCCACTTCCTGTTTTCAGGTTTCGGTCTTCTATCTCAATGAAAATTGGTATATAGGGGTTTTAAGGGATGGCGAACAAAATGCAAACATTTTTGTAAAGATTTTGGGATTACAAGATGGCTGCTGGCCAACTTCCTGTTTTCAGGTTTCGGTCCCCGATCTAAATGAAAATTGGTCTATGGGGTTTTAAGGGATGGCGAAAGTCATGCAAACATTTTCGTGAAGATTTTTGGTATTCCAAGATGGCTGCTGGCCAACTTCCTGTTTTCAGGTTTCGGTCTCCGATCTCAAAGAAAATTAGTATGTAGGGGTTTTAAGGGATGGCGAACAATATGAAAACATTTTCGTAAAGATTTTAGTATTCCAAGATGGCCACTGCCCCACTTCCTGTTTTCAGGTTTCGGTCTTCTATCTCAATGAAAATTGGTATATAGGGGTTTTAAGGGATGGCGAACAAAATGCAAACATTTTTGTAAAGATTTTGGGATTACAAGATGGCTGCTGGCCCACTTCCTGTTTTCAGGTTTCGGTCCCCGATCTAAATGAAAATTGGTCTACGGGGGTTTTAAGGGATGGCGAACATCATGAATTCAAAAGAAATTTGAGTGTAATAAGTAATCAAATAATGTACCTTTTATTTGGCAAAAGTATATGGCCATGATTTATTATAAGTCAAAAGTTGGCAAAGCAAAACTCACAATGAAATGTTCTGCACGATAATATGTCGCCAACTGTTAGGCTTACAAAGACTTGCTAAAGTCCGATACATTACATGAAGTTTTCTTGATGTTAACGGCTAGCGTTCTTGTGAATTTAAAAGAAATCCGAGTAATATATGTAATGAAATAATGTACCTTTTATTTGGCAAAAATATCTGGCCATAATTTAGTACACTAGTTAAAAGTCGTCAAAGCAACCCATGTTAGTTTTCTAGAAAGGAAACCAAAACATATCAGGAAATGGTAATACTATGTATTTCTAATGTTATAATTTTCCGAAAATTAAGTGGATATTAAGATACAGATATATTTACTTATTTTTTTTTTGTCTTTGAAGAGACATTGATGAAATTGATAATTTAGTAATTGATAAAGAATTATAAAAAAATGATACTCAGATTCTGAACGGTTTCATTGGTGTTGAAATCGTTATTTCAGAAATAATTTAAATATAGAATTTATTTCAGTTATTTCAGGAAGTTCAATACTGCACACTTAGTATATACTCCAACACTGTTAGAGGTATAGCTCGACGACACACTTTTGATCATCACGTCGTCTCAGACGTTTCTCAATATCGAGATCTTATATTATTGGATTAACTTAATATCAGTATACTAAATTCAATATTTAAATGAAAAACCAATTTCTTTATTCCTTTGTTTAAGTCCTTCATTTATAGCATCTATGAGTGGCCTTGGCACTTTGATATTATGTAACTTTTCATCGATTATTTGATCCAGATATATCCATCTTTGACAGTTATATTTAGAACTATGAATACAATGTATGTGGAAGGAACGTGTACAAGATAAAAACAAGCCATCTCAACTGCTATTCCGGGACCGTAAAATGTAATATTGGTCACCTCAGCCCAAGCACAGGCCGGGGCACGGAAGTTATTTATTATGTGAAACGTTTGCTATGTACATCATTTCCACATAATCGAAAAATCCATGGTTTCTGCTCAAAAACTTTAGTATTTATTGTCCGATTTCAACCAAATTTGGTATATTGCTTTATATCAATGAGATCTTACATGGGTTCATAATGGTCAAAATCCGTCAATATTTGCAAGAGTTACAGGACTTTAAAATCGTCAAATCATGGATTCTGCTCAATAACTTTAGTATTTATTGTCCGATTTCAACCAAATTTAGTATATTGCTTAATATCAATGAGATTTTAGATGGGTTCGATACTGGTCAAAATCCATCAATATTTGCAAGAGTTATGGGACTTGATAATTTCACCTAATTATTAACAATATTTTCAACTTTTTTGTGATGCTTTGCAGGCGACCCATCCACTTCCATGGACTTCTTGTAGGAAAAAGGAAAGAAATGATCTGACTCTTTCAATTGACTGGTATAGAATATCCAGTGGTTAGGTATCAAGATTCTATTATGATCATTTAAAAAAAAAATTTTTTTTTTAAGATGGGATGAAAGCCAATATATTATATGAATCTGCTGGACCCTACCAACCAGAAAATCAGCAGGATGACGGTGCATCTGGCAATACTCAGTATGCTGTTGTTGAAAAGAAAAAAAACATTGTAGGTGTAGAATATGCTGAGGTTATTCCAAAGAAGGATAGGAAAGGAAAACTAGGAAATGGAGACCTATATGCTGAAGTTCAGAAAAGTAAGTATTAATATTCATGTCTTTATTATTAAAAGTGGCAATGTAGGGCTCAAAAAAAATTTGAAAATTATAGGTTAATTTGCACTTCAAGCTGTTTTCGATTTGCTTTTAAAGATATTTATTTACATTATGTCCCTAGATATAGAGAAGAGTTGCATTCAAATTAGCATAATGTCATACCAATACAAACCTAGTGTCAGACCAGACTACTTCTACTTCATGCTTCAAAAATATATTGCATCATATGATAATCTCAATAAACTTACTTTGTTTACGTTTTACCTATTTACAGACAATACTGTACAGTACAATGTATACGACGGTAATTTTTCCGTAGCTTTTACAAACCTGTTTCAAATTGTTAAAATAGGGGTTACACAGTGAGTGTGAGGTCCGTCCATCCTTCCGTCAGTTAACATTTCTTGTTATCGCTATTTCTCAAAAAGGGCTTAGAGAATCTTTCTCAAATTTTATATCTAGGTTTCCCTAGGACCCTAGTTGCACATATTGCATATAGGGAAAATAGAGATAATTCCTTTAAATCACTACTAGTCATAGAGTTCTGCATGGATTTTAACCAAATTTGGTCAGAAACATCCTTGGAGGAAGGGGATCAGATTTTGCATGAATAGTGACCCTGACCCCCCTGGGGCCAGAGGGCCTGGGCCCAATGGGGAAAATAGAGATAATTCATTTAAATCGCTACTTGTCATAAAGTACTTGATGGATTTTAACCAAATTTGGTCACAAACATCCTTGGATGAAGGGGAACAGATCTAGAACTTGTACAAATTTTGGCTCTGACCCCCAGGGGCAGGAGGGGCGGGACCCAATAGGGGAAATAGAGGTAAATTCTATAAATCACTACTTGTCCTAGAGTTCTGCATGGATTGTAAACAAATTTGGCCACAAACATTGTTGGGGGAAGGGGAACACAACATGTATAAAGTTTGGCTCTGACCCCCCAGGGGCAGGAGGGGCGGGGCCCAATAGGGGAAATAGAGGTAAATCCTACAAATTGCTACTTGTCCTAGAGTTCTGCATGGATTGTGACCAAATTTGGCCAAAACCATCCATGGGGAAGGGGAACAGAACTTGTATAAATTTTGTCTCTGACCCCCCGGGGGGCAGCAGGGTTGGGGCCCAAGAGGGGAATTAGAGGTAAATATTTGAATTCCTTTAGAAAAGAAATAATGAACTTGTATTTAAACATTACTTGGCATTACAAACCAGGTGAGCGATACATCTTGGTTTTTTAGCTCACCTGGCCCGAAGGGCCGGTGAGCTTATGCCATGGCGCGGCGTCCGTCGTCCGTCGTCCGTCCGTCCGTCCGTCCGTCCGTCCGTCCGTCCGTCCATCCATCTGTCTGTCCGTCAACATTTCCTTTAAATCGCTATTAGTCATAGAGTTCTGCATGGATTGTGACCAAATTTGGCAACAAACATCCTTGGGGGAAGGGGAACAGAACTTGTATAAATTTTGGCTCTGACCCCCCGGGGGCAGGAGGGGCGGGGCCCAATAGGGGAAATAAAGGTAAATCCTATAAATCGCTACTAGTCATAGAGTTCTGCATGGATTGTAACCAAATTTGGCCACAAGCATCCTTGGGGGAAGGGGAACAGAACTTGTATAAATTTTGGCTCTGAGCCCCCGGGGGCAGGAGGGGCGGGGCCCAATATGGGAAATAAAGGTAAATCCTATAAATCGCTACTTGTCCTAGAGTTCTGCATGGATTGTGACCAAATTTGGCCACAAACATCCTTAGGAGAAGGGGAACAGAACTTGTATAAATTTTGGCTCTGACCCCCTGGGGGCAGGAGGGGCGGGGCCCAATATAGGAAATAAAGGTAAATCCTATAAATCGCTACTAGTCATAGAGTTCTTCATGGATTGTAACCAAATTTGGCCACAAACATTCTTTGGGGAAGGTGAACAGAACTTGTATAAAATTTGGCTCTGACCCCCCGGGGGCAGGAGGGGCGGGGCCCAATAGGGGTAATAAAGGTAAATCCTATAAATCGCTACTAGTCATAGAGTTCTGCATGGATTGTAACCAAATTTGGCCACAAGCATCCTTGGGGAAGGGAAACAGAACTTGTATAAATTTTGGCTCTGAGCCCCCGGGGGCAGGAGGGGCGGGGCCCAATAGGGGAAATAAAGGTAAATCCTATAAATCACTACTTGTCCTAGAGTTCTGCATGGATTGTGACCAAATTTGGCCACAAACATCCTTAGGAGAAGGTGAACAGAACTTGTATAAATTTTGGCTCTGACCCCCTGGGGGCAGGAGGGGCGGGGCCCAATAGGGGAAATAAAGGTAAATCCTATAAATCACTACTAGTCATAGAGTTCTGCATGGATTGTAACCAAATTTGGCCACAAACATTCTTTGGGGAAGGGTAACAGAACTTGTATAAATTTTGGCTCTGACCCCCCGGGGGCAGGAGGGGCGGGGCCCAATAGGGGAAATAAAGGTAAATCCTATAAATCGCTACTTGTCCTAGAGTTCTGCATGGATTGTGACCAAATTTGGCCACAAACATCCTTTGGAGAAGGGGAACAGAACTTGTATAAATTTTGGCTCTGACCCCCCCGGGGGAGGAGGGGCGGGGCCCAATAGGGGAAATAAAGGTAAATCCTATAAATCGCTACTAGTCATAGAGTTCTGCATGGATTGTAACCAAATTTGGCCACAAGCATCCTTGGGGAAGGGAAACAGAACTTGTATAAATTTTGGCTCTGAGCCCCCGGGGGCAGGAGGGGCGGGGCCCAATAGGGGAAATAAAGGTAAATCCTATAAATCACTACTTGTCCTAGAGTTCTGCATGGATTGTGACCAAATTTGGCCACAAACATCCTTAGGAGAAGGTGAACAGAACTTGTATAAATTTTGGCTCTGAGCCCCTGGGGGCAGGAGGGGCGGAGCCCAATAGGGGAAATAAAGGTAAATCCTATAAATCACTACTAGTCATAGAGTTCTGCATGGATTGTAACCAAATTTGACCACAAACATTCTTTGGGGAAGGGGAACAGAACCTGTATAAATTTTGACTCTGACCCCCCGGGGGCAGGAGGGGCGGGGCCCAATATGGGAAATAAAGGTAAATCCTATAAATCGCTACTTGTCCTAGAGTTCTGCATGGATTGTGACCAAATTTGGCCACAAACATCCTTTGGAGAAGGGGAACAGAACTTGTATAAATTTTGGCTCTGACCCCCCCGGGGCAGGAGGGGCGGGGCCCAATAGGGGAAATAAAGGTAAATCCTATAAATCGCTACTAGTCATAGAATTCTGCATGGATTGTAACCAAATTTAGCCACAAACATTCTTTGGGAAGGGGAACAGAACTTGTATAAATTTTGGCTCTGACCCCCCAGGGGCAGGAGGGGCGGGGCCCAATAGGGGAAATAAAGGTAAATCCTATAAATCGCTACTTGTCCTAGAGTTCTGCATGGATTGTGACCAAATTTGGCCACAAACATCCTTGGGAGAAGGGGAACAGAACTTGTATAAATTTTGGCTCTGACCCCCTGGGGGCAGGAGAGGCGGGGGCCCAATAGGGGAAATAAAGGTAAATCCTATAAATCGCTACTAGTCATAGAGTTCTGCATGGATTGTGACCAAATTTGGCCACAAACATCCTTGGGGAAGGGGAACAGAACTTGTATAAATTTTGGCTCTGACCCCCTGGGGGCAGGAGAGGCGGGGCCCAATAGGGGAAATAAAGGTAAATCCTATAAATCACTACTTGTCCTAGAGTTCTGCATGGATTGTGACCAAATTTGGCCACAAACATCCTTAGGAGAAGGTGAACAGAACTTGTATAAATTTTGGCTCTGAGCCCCTGGGGG
The DNA here is from genome assembly GCF_041381155.1 of Argopecten irradians. NCBI lineage: Eukaryota > Metazoa > Mollusca > Bivalvia > Pectinida > Pectinidae > Argopecten > Argopecten irradians. The sequence continues at coordinate 63,748 of NW_027187538.1, read as the reverse complement.
CAGGAGGGGCGGAGCCCAATAGGGGAAATAAAGGTAAATCCTATAAATCGCTACTAGTCATAGAGTTCTGCATGGATTGTGACCAAATTTGGCCACAAACATTCTTTGGGGAAGGGGAAGAGAACTTGTATAAATTTTGGCTCTGACCCCCCGGGGGCAGGAGGGGCGGGGCCCAATATGGGAAATAAAGGTAAATCCTATAAATCGCTACTTGTCCTAGAGTTCTGCATGGATTGTGACCAAATTTGGCCACAAACATCCTTTGGAGAAGGGGAACAGAACTTGTATAAATTTTGGCTCTGACCCCCCCGGGGGCAGGAGGGGCGGGGCCCAATAGGGGAAATAAAGGTAAATCCTATAAATCGCTACTAGTCATAGAATTCTGCATGGATTGTAACCAAATTTGGCCACAAGCATCCTTGGGGAAGGGAAACAGAACTTGTATAAATTTTGGCTCTGAGCCCCCGGGGGCAGGAGGGGCGGGGCCCAATAGGGGAAATAAAGGTAAATCCTATAAATCACTACTTGTCCTAGAGTTCTGCATAGATTGTGACCAAATTTGGTCACAAACATCCTTAGGAGAAGGTGAACAGAACTTGTATAAATTTTGGCTCTGAGCCCCCTGGGGGCAGGAGGGGCGGAGCCCAATAGGGGAAATAAAGGTAAATCCTATAAATCACTACTAGTCATAGAGTTCTGCATGGATTGTAACCAAATTTGGCCACAAACATTCTTTGGGAAGGGGAACAGAACTTGTATAAATTTTGACTCTGACCCCCGGGGGCAGGAGGGGCGGGGCCCAATAGGGGAAATAAAGGTAAATCCTATAAATCGCTACTTGTCCTAGAGTTCTGCATGGATTGTGACCAAATTTGGCCACAAACATCCTTTGGAGAAGGGAACAGAACTTGTATAAATTTTGGCTCTGACCCCCCGGGGCAGGAGGGGCGGGGCCCAATAGGGGAAATAAAGGTAAATCCTATAAATCGCTACTAGTCATAGAGTTCTGCATGGATTGTGAACCAAATTTGGCCACAAACATTCCTTTGGGGAAGGGGAACAGAACTTGTATAAATTTTGGCTCTGACCCCCCCAGGGGCAGGAGGGGCGGGGCCCAATAGGGGAAATAGAGGTAAATCCTATAAATCGCTACTTGTCATAGAGTTCTGCATGGATTGTAACCAAATTTGGCCACAAACATCCTTGGGGGAAGGGGAACAGAACTTGTATAAATTTTGGCTCTGACCCCCTGGGGGCAGGAGGGGCGGGGCCCAATAGGGGAAATAAAGGTAAATCCTATAAATCGCTACTTGTCCTAGAGTTCTGCATGGATTGTAACCAAATTTGGCCACAAACATCCTTGGGGAAGGGGAACAGAACCTGTATAAATTTTGACTCTGACCCCCCGGGGGCAGGAGGGGCGGGGCCCAATATGGGAAATAAAGGTAAATCCTATAAATCGCTACTTGTCCTAGAGTTCTGCATGGATTGTAACCAAATTTGGCCACAAACATCCTTTGGGGAAGGGGAACAGAACTTGTATAAATTTTGGCTCTGATCCCCCGGGGCAGGAGGGGCGGGGCCCAATAGGGGAAATAGAGGTAAATCCTATAAATCGCTACTTGTCCTAGAGTTCTGCATGGATTGTGACCAAATTTGGCCACAAACATCCTTTGGAGAAGGGGAACAGAACTTGTATAAATTTTGGCTCTGACCCCCCCGGGGGAGGAGGGGCGGGGCCCAATAGGGGAAATAAAGGTAAATCCTATAAATCGCTACTAGTCATAGAGTTCTGCATGGATTGTAACCAAATTTGGCCACAAGCATCCTTGGGGGAAGGGGAACAGAACTTGTATAAATTTTGGCTCTGAGCCCCCGGGGGCAGGAGGGGCGGGGCCCAATAGGGGAAATAAAGGTAAATCCTATAAATCGCTACTTGTCCTAGAGTTCTGCATGGATTGTGACCAAATTTGGCCACAAACATCCTTAGGAGAAGGTGAACAGAACTTGTATAAATTTTGGCTCTGACCCCCTGGGGGCAGGAGGGGCGGAGCCCAATAGGGGAAATAAAGGTAAATCCTATAAATCACTACTAGTCATAGAGTTCTGCATGGATTGTAACCAAATTTGACCACAAACATTCTTTGGGGAAGGGGAACAGAACCTGTATAAATTTTGACTCTGACCCCCCGGGGGCAGGAGGGGCGGGGCCCAATATGGGAAATAAAGGTAAATCCTATAAATCGCTACTTGTCCTAGAGTTCTGCATGGATTGTGACCAAATTTGGCCACAAACATCCTTGGGAGAAGGGGAACAGAACTTGTATAAATTTTGGCTCTGACCCCCCGGGGGCAGGAGGGGCGGGGCCCAATAGGGGAAATAAAGGTAAATCCTATAAATCGCTACTAGTCATAGAATTCTGCATGGATTGTAACCAAATTTAGCCACAAACATTCTTTGGGGAAGGGGAACAGAACTTGTATAAATTTTGGCTCTGACCCCCCAGGGGCAGGAGGGGCGGGGCCCAATAGGGGAAATAAAGGTAAATCCTATAAATCGCTACTTGTCCTAGAGTTCTGCATGGATTGTGACCAAATTTTGGCCACAAACATCCTTGGGGAAGGGGAACAGAACTTGTATAAATTTTGGCTCTGACCCCCTGGGGGCAGGAGGGGCGGGGCCCAATAGGGGAAATAAAGGTAAATCCTATAAATCGCTACTAGTCATAGAGTTCTGCATGGATTGTAACCAAATTTGGCCACAAACATCCTTGGGAGAAGGGGAACAGAACTTGTATAAATTTTGGCTCTGACCCCCCGGGCAGGAGGGGCGGGGCCCAATAGGGGAAATAAAGGTAAATCCTATAAATCGCTACTTGTCCTAGAGTTCTGCATGGATTGTGACCAAATTTGGCCACAAACATCCTTAGGAGAAGGGAACAGAACTTGTATAAATTTTGGCTCTGACCCCCTGGGGGCAGGAGGGGCGGAGGGCCCAATAGGGGAAATAAAGGTAAATCCTATAAATCACTACTAGTCATAGAGTTCTGCATGGATTGTAACCAAATTTGGCCACAAACATTCTTTGGGGAAGGGGAACAGAACTTGTATAAATTTTGGCTCTGACCCCCCGGGGGCAGGAGGGGCGGGGCCCAATATGGGAAATAAAGGTAAATCCTATAAATCGCTACTTGTCCTAGAGTTCTGCATGGATTGTGACCAAATTTGGCCACAAACATCCTTTGGAGAAGGGGAACAGAACTTGTATAAATTTTGGCTCTGACCCCCCGGGGGCAGGAGGGGCGGGGCCCAATAGGGGAAATAAAGGTAAATCCTATAAATCGCTACTAGTCATAGAATTCTGCATGGATTGTAACCAAATTTGGCCACAAGCATCCTTGGGGAAGGGAAACAGAACTTGTATAAATTTTGGCTCTGAGCCCCCGGGGGCAGGAGGGGCGGGGCCCAATAGGGGAAATAAAGGTAAATCCTATAAATCACTACTTGTCCTAGAGTTCTGCATGGATTGTGACCAAATTTGGCCACAAACATCCTTAGGAGAAGGTGAACAGAACTTGTATAAATTTTGGCTCTGAGCCCCTGGGGGCAGGAGGGGCGGAGCCCAATAGGGGAAATAAAGGTAAATCCTATAAATCACTACTTGTCATAGAGTTCTGCATGGATTGTAACCAAATTTGACCACAAACATTCTTTGGGGAAGGGGAACAGAACCTGTATAAATTTTGACTCTGACCCCCCGGGGGCAGGAGGGGCGGGGCCCAATATGGGAAATAAAGGTAAATCCTATAAATCGCTACTTGTCCTAGAGTTCTGCATGGATTGTGACCAAATTTGGCCACAAACATCCTTTGGAGAAGGGGAACAGAACTTGTATAAATTTTGGCTCTGACCCCCCCGGGGCAGGAGGGGCGGGGCCCAATAGGGGAAATAAAGGTAAATCCTATAAATCGCTACTAGTCATAGAATTCTGCATGGATTGTAACCAAATTTAGCCACAAACATTCTTTGGGGAAGGGGAACAGAACTTGTATAAATTTTGGCTCTGACCCCCCAGGGGCAGGAGGGGCGGGGCCCAATAGGGGAAATAAAGGTAAATCCTATAAATCGCTACTTGTCCTAGAGTTCTGCATGGATTGTGACCAAATTTGGCCACAAACATCCTTGGGGGAAGGGGAACAGAACTTGTATAAATTTTGGCTCTGACCCCCTGGGGGCAGGAGGGGCGGGGCCCAATAGGGGAAATAAAGGTAAATCCTATAAATCGCTACTAGTCATAGAGTTCTGCATGGATTGTGACCAAATTTGGCCACAAACATCCTTGGGAGAAGGGGAACAGAACTTGTATAAATTTTGGCTCTGACCCCCTGGGGGCAGGAGAGGCGGGGCCCAATAGGGGAAATAAAGGTAAATCCTATAAATCGCTACTAGTCATAGAGTTCTGCATGGATTATATAACCAAATTTGGCCACAAACATCCTTGGGGGAAGGGGAACAGAGCTTGTATAAATTTTGGCTCTGACCCCCAGGGGGCAGGAATGGTGGGGCCCAATAGGGGAATTAGAGGTAAATATTCAAATTTCTTCAGAAAATAAACAATGAACTGTATCCAGAATATTACTTGGCATTACAAAATGAGCGATACAGGCCCTCTGGGCCTCTTGTTTTTTAGATAATGTGGAAAATCTAATTATTTGGATTATAATGTGGCGCTTTATTAGCCTGATTTAATTGCTGCTTCTGTTTGACTGTTATTTTAATAACATTTAGATGGGAAAAAGAAGAAAGAAATGGGAAAAAGAACAAAAAAAGGTATGTGTAAGAAAACTATTATTTAGTGAAAGTATATACAGTATCATAACATATTGAAATGTTTCAGTTTGTACCTAAACACAAATTATACTTTAAGTTACAAAGTGTATTTCACACTTTTAAGACCACTGTCACACACCGTCACTATACTGTATGTATGTCAATACCATGAAAAGGAATGAAATATTCATGAAAAAATGTTTTGGAATTGTTTTATCCTCAGTGAAACGTGTTTGCAGAAGATATTAAATTAGGCTCCTTCATCCATGCGTCTGTCCGTCTGAGATTCTTTTCTGGGCTATAACTCAAAAACCGATCAACGCAGCTCCTTGAAACTTTCTGTTTACATCAGACAAGTGCCCTAGTGCTGTCTTTTTGCTATCGCATGCTTTCCTTTTTTTTTTTCTGTCACCATGGAAGCTTCAAAAATACTAAATCACTGTTTCTGTGCTATAACTTTATCCAAAATTGTTCAACCGTCAGCTCCTTGAAACTTTCTGTATGTATGAGGCTATAGTGCCCTAAATGTTTTTGGACTGTAACTCCAAACCCCTTCAACACAGCTTTTTGAAACTTTCTGTATATATTATACTATAGGTTCCCCTAGGACCCAAGTTGTGCATGCATATCAATTAGTCACGAAGATGTCCAGAATTAAGGTTATATAGCCATGCATCTTGAATTTTGATAGAAGTTTGTCACTGCTTTTTCTTAAAAAGTCCTAAAGAGATCTCTCTGAAATTTCATATGTACCGGGTTTCTCTTTGTCCCAATAGAATGTCAACATGAAAAGGCAACAACATGACTTTGTCATAAATTTTTCAGAAATTTCTGAAAAGGTCTATCTTACTTCTACTATATTTAACTAACCAAGCCAAAGTGAAGTCTATGAATTTAAGGTATAACTGACGTCCAAAACGTGACTATTATCGCTGTTGGTGATCTAACATAAACAATTTCAATACAGAGACCTCAAAAATGAATTAATAATGTAAATATAAGTATTAAACTATCTTCCTATAGAATCCTATATATTGCCATAGCTTTGCAGAAAATCATGTTAGCGTACATATGAAGATTGTCTGCAAAGCTCTGTCATCTATATAGACCATTTATTCCATAGGAAGGCAGGTAAATGCTTAAATTAACTTGTAGGGTGTTCTTGGTCCTGAGTTCTGCATATCCATTTTGGAACAAATCAAGGCACTACATGGCAGACACTAACCATATTAAATTTGACAATTGAAGTGACTGTTACTAATAAGCAACTTTCTGTGAGCAAACATAATGTTAAGTTTCCCTATGATAATTATGCATTCAATATTTAAAAGGAAGAGGGAAAAGCAGAGAAAAGATCCCTCTTTCCAATATCGGACATAGGTCATTCTTTGGTGGGGCACCAAGACCCCTTTGGGATCTGTTGTTATGGTAACCATTCACGACATCAGAAATCTCTACATTTAAAATCAATTGCATATACTATTCATACAATGCAGTCTTTAACACTCAATCAAAGTGAGCAGGAAATTATCTGAGCAAACAGATTTGGAAAATATACACATTAGAATGATATTTATGAAAATGAAAGATTAAAAATATCAAAGGTGGTGTTCAAGCTAATACAGTGTATGTTAAAAATCCCATAGAAACTGCCACAGCCCAATTTTCTTTAAACTTTGCATATCGCAAGTACTACTAGTTGCCCTTTTAAAATAAGTCTACTTTTTCTTTTTACCTTCACAAATATGTCAAAATAGGTCATCCTTTGTTAAATATTCTGCATTTTTTATTCATAAATTATTTGAGTAGACCGTATACTTTATAATTCTCAGTCATTTTTTTCAGATTTTAAAAGGGCAATTTTGTTTTAGATAATTATGTTAACAAAAAATAATACTTTTAGGGAAAATGGAAAACGAAATATTGCTCTTTGTCATCTCATCGCACCCTTTTAAAGGAGGTGTCCAAATTTTGCCCTGCATTAAAAATACTCTCAGAACACTCACTGTCTATAAGTAAATCAGTTTCAAAATAAAAATCCCGGAAAACAGGTTTTGGGTGATTTAAACATAGCGAGTGCAGGAAGCAACACAACTCTGTTTTGTTAACATACCTAGCTGAACATTCAAGTTCAAGATTCCAGACTCCAATTTAAATGAAAATTAGTGTATAGTAATGACTTTGAATGCTAAATATAATGGTAACAGTTTCGAAAATATTGGTTGCTATGGTAACAAAATAGGGGCCTATAATTGGCTGAAATTTAGATATTGTCAGATTGAAGTGAAAATTGGTACAAAGGAGTTATGAGGTATGTTGAATATCATGATATCACTTTCAAAAAGATTGGTTACCATGGAAACTAAATAGAGGCCTCGGATTGGTATAATTTAGATATTGTCAGATTTAAGTGAAATTTGGTATATAGGGGTTATGAAGTATGCTGAACATAGGAACACTTTCGAAATGCTTGGTTTCCATGGTAACAAAATGAGAGACTCTGATTTGTTAAAATTTAGATGATTTTAGATATAAATGAAAATTGGTACATATGGATTATGAGGTATGCCGAATACAATAGTAACAGTTTTGAAATACTTTGTTGTCATGGTAACAAGGGGACAAAACTTTATTATAAGAGGTAACTGCATTGCATTACATTAGCAATAAGGGTTGCATCAAAATCAAGAATATTTTAAAACTCATCTTTTCATTTAAAACGGATTTCTTTTCTGGGCTCCATGTTTCATATGAAATACAGATACATGTATATAAAAATGCTTTGAACCCTAATTATTTTTCAGTTGAGAAAGAGAAAAAGAAACAAATTCAAAAGTCATCCGAAGAACAGGCACAAGGTAAATGTATAATAATTTTACATTCATCACAGTGGACCCGCGAAAATCCGGACGCCGATAGTCCGGAAAACACTCACAATTCCGACGGAAATGTCAGGGAATGGATTTCTGTAAACGTTATTTATACTCACTAGTGCGGAAATTCGTATTCAGAATGCGGAACTCCATTTTGGAGAATAAAATTCACGCAATAATCCGGACAATTGGTTGTCGCCACGTGCCGGTCGAGAAAATCCAAAGCCAGCTACAGTCATGTATTCAATACACACTATCACTTGACACTGAGTGCGTTGTCATAACGACAGCTGCCAGGTCATAGCCACAGGCGTTTACCTGAACACCTTTCACATGGGTACATGATGTCATGTAACGGTTCATTGGTTTTCTATAGGAGATCAAACTTCAGTGTTGTAATTGAGATACGCTTTAAATTTTTAGCCACACGCTTTTTAAACATGCAGTTTGAGCTTGGGTACAAGGGTACGTATGCTGTAGATACCTTACTTGTTTTGCATGCAGAATATATCGCAATGAGTATCGGATGCAATAAAGTGAGATAATACTCACAAAATTAATAAGAATTTTTAAATGTATGTGAATCTATTTGAATTCATCGTCTGTGGTATAAGATATAAAGGCTACGGCACATGCCATTTACATGTGAGTGATGTTGTGTGAGCGCAGTTAGACATGAACTGGCGCGTGGTTAATTTGTTACACGTACACGTCTGTAAGTCAGAAAGCAAAGACTTGTGGCTATGGTCATTAAAAACACACATTATACAAAATAACAATTATACGAGTTCATAAAATGTTCACAACTATTTGTTATCATAGTTTTTTATATGCCACAAACATAGATGATATTGATCCTTGGTTAGGCAATTTCCCGTACGACTGATCAAGAGTGGGATAGTAGCTATATGCATACATATAGTACACAATTACCGATGGCTTTAGGTTTCATATTTTGAAAAAGAAATATGTTTATTTAATATTCTTAATGTAATGATATAAAAAATTATAATACACGTATATTACATAAAAGCTGTTCATTCTCCACTAATATGCATGTTTTCAGAAATAAAAACATAAAAATGAAAATTGAAAACAAAGTTCTTACATATTGTCATTTGTTTGGCAAATATCTCTACTTTTTAAATCCAAAAGGGCTGGCTCCTATCTTTACTCATAGAAAAGTTATAATTGTTACAGACAACCACCATATTTTGATAAGTGACATATATGTGACTAAATTGTTAAAGAGATGCTCCATCGCCGACAGAGCATAAGTGATATTCATCATTTGAACAATAATTGGTGTGTAATCGTGTATATATCTGTCTAATTAACAGAAAAACTAATATAAAATAATTTATTTTGCCTTTTGTGCATGCGCAACCAGTACTTCATTCCATATAAGATATAGTGCCACGGAATTTTTTTCGGGATGCAATAAATTAATTTTTCATTACCTTGAAGTAAATTTAGAAAGCTCAAACTTTTTCAATGGTGGGTAATGGTGATAAAGTACGTAACTTTTGTAACTGAAGTAAAATATTAAATCGTCTGCTCCTGTTTTTGATAGTGAAAAAATATCATTTGTCAGCGCTGGAGCATCTTTAAAATGAACTAAATTGAGGTTTGTCATTAGAAATGCTACGTAATATACTTTTTAAAGGGGAGTAACTCTTTACGTGACAATTTAATTGACTAAGAACACGGAATTCGGCAGTCCGGAAAACTCGTAATCTGGACAGTTCAGGCTGGGTCCACTGTATTACTATTCATTAAGACCTGAATGGATTTTAATAAAATAAGATTTAAAAAAAAGTTTAAATAGCATTGAGCCAAATTTAGTTAAATAATCCAAGGGAATCCACATGTGGGACTGGTATTCTCTTGTCCGAATTGACTGAAATGGGAAGTTTTTCATGGTTTAAAACTGAGAAATTTTTTCAGATCATTATCCTAATGGATGAAGAAAAAGTACAATAAATTTCAATGTATTCAAATTTCAAGGGACATACAAAAAAAATATCAACAAAGCAAAAGTTCAATTTTTTTCCATGATAGAAAAAAAGTTCATGTTTGCTTGACCATGACTCATGTCTTGTTACATGTCCTTAATTATTTGGTTAAGAATTGGTTGCCTTTATTTAATGAGCTGCTTGCGTGGTTCATGTTAATAGCTCACCTGGCCCGAAGGGCCGGTGAGCTTTGTCATGGCGCAATGTCTGTCCGTCCGTCAGTCAGTCAGTCGTCTGTCTGTCCGTCCGTCCGTCAACATTTCCTTTAAAATCGCTACTGGTCATAGAGTTTCTGCATGGATTGTAACCAAATTTGACCACAAACATCCTTGGGGGAAGGGGAACAGAATTTGTATAAATTTTGGCTCTGACCCCCCGGGGGCAGGAGGGGCGGGGCCCAATAGGGGAAATAGAGGTAAATCCTATAAATCGCTACTTGTCCTAGAGTTCTGCATGGATTGTAACCAAATTTGGCCAGAAACATTCATTGGGGAAAGGGAAACATGAACTTAAATATATAATTTGGCCCTGACCCCCCTGGGGCAGGAGGGGCGGGGCCCAATAGGGGAATTTGAGGTAAATCCTATAAATCGCTACTTATCCTAGAGTTCCGCATGGATTGTAACCAAATTTGGCCACTAACATCCTTGGGGAAGGGGAACAGAACTTGTATAAATTTTGGCTCTGCCTCCCTGGAGGCAGAGAGGGGCGGGGTCCAATTGAGGTAAAATCCCTATAAATCGCTACTTGTCCCTAAGTTATGCATGGATTGAAATCAAATTGGCCACTAACACCTTGTGGGGAAGGGAACAGAACTTTTATCAAATTTGGTCACTGACCCCCGGATGGCAGGAGGGATGGGGCCCCATTATGGGGAATTGGAGTAAATCCTACAAATCGCCCCCTACTTGTCCCTAGATTTCTGCAATGAATGCAACCAAATTTGGCCACAAACCATCCTTGGGGGATAATAACTACTGTCCTAGAGTTCTGCATGTGATTGTTACCAAAATTTGCCAATCACAGTCTTGGGGAAAGAGGAACAGAAGCTTGTATAAAAATTTTGGCACTGACACCCCGGGGGCAGGAGGTATCTGGTGTCCCAATAGGGGAGATTTGAGGTATTATCCCTATACAAATCGCTACTTGTCCTAGAGTTCTGCATTGATTTGCAACCAAAATTTGGCCCACAAACATCCTTGGGTGGACAGTGGAACAGAACTTGTATATATTTTTGGCTATGAGCCCCTGGGGGGCAGGAGGGGTTGGGCCAATAGGGAACTGGAGAGTAAATCCTATAAATCACGACTTGTCCTAGAGTTCTGCATAGATTGTGACCAAATTTGGCCACAAAAATCCTGGGGTTAAGGGGAACAGAACTTGTATAAATTTTGGTCTGACCCCTGGGGGTAGGAGAGGTGGGGGCCCCATAGGGGCATTAGAGGTAAATATTCATAATTTCTTCAGAAAAGGAACATTGAACCTGTATTCAGAACATAACTTGGGTTACAAACCAGGTGAGTGCGATAACAGGCCCTCCTGGGCCTCTTGTCTTTGGTGATTATTATGGCTTCCACAGATGAACTTTATTCTTACATAAATTGACATTTTACAAAGTTAGGTCACTTGTGCTATTACCTATTTTTTGAGAGTATGTTTTGTTTTACAATATCTTTTATTTTCGATTAATCATTTCGCAAAAATTGGACAACACAGAAAATTGACCCTGCCTATTTAAAACAAATCCTATGCCATAAGAATATGTAAAACAACAAGGCCATTAGGAAGTAATCCAGGATACCAAAAAATGTCCATTCCACCAACCCAATAGCTGATGTAAACATAATTGACTTGATTGCAAAAAGGTATAAAATACCCTGGTACCACACTTAGGGCAACTCTTAGACTGTTTAAAGTTAGATGGTGAATCTGTCACATAACCGACATAAGCAAAGGATAGTTTTTTATTAGCACTGTACATTAAATTATCGCTATTAAAGACCAACACAAAAAAGCGGATAAAATAAAACAAATCTGCTGCAATAAATGTGTTTACAGTATTCACCTACATTGTTTTTACTATGCTTTTTTTTTTCCGAGTAAAATGTCTTAGCTTTCCAGTTTCTATCGTTAATTAATGTTTATCAAATTATATTTTATTGAAATTTGACATTTTCCTCACAAAATGATTGCCAGCCCCATACCTATAAAACCTGATTGTTTTCAGAGGGCTCTATCACATTTTGTTTTTAAAGTTTTAAAACATATATGTATGTTATATAGTCATTTAATCTCGACTAGTTTAAGGACTATAAATATATATCATATATCATTTGAAGGGATGTTAAACCTTCGATCATTACAATTGGGCAATTTATGTGGAATTGGAAGAGACATTATTGGTATAATGCAAGTTATTGAGCTCTATAAATACTTACCATTATTGTCTAAGATACTAAACTTTTTAATAACTGGTTACATTGTTAATATACATAACAAATAATACAGCATTAAGCTTTTTATTCTTTGAATTAAACACAGAGTGAATAAAAATTGATATTTTCATCAGGTAGCTGTTTATAGAAAAAAAAGGAAAATATCAACACAGTTGGTGAGAAATCTGAGCGAGTTACTAGTGCTAATGGTAATGATGAAAGGAAAAATGGAGGATGTCTACTAGCAAGAGCAAGCAGATATCCACACACAGAAAAAGGTAATTTTAAGGATTACAAAACATTATATGCCTGAAATTAATTCCTAACTACAGTTCCGACCAATTGAATTAAAGTGTTTGGTATTTTTCGTGCAAGTGACTACCCAATCGTATTTAGCTGAAACTTGTCCAGATATGATCCTGATTTAGGTCCTGACAAAATGTTGTTAATAAGCTCATCTGGTACATAATGGCCCGTTGAGCTTTGTGTTATGGGGATTTATGGCTCTATCATCTGTAATCTGTCAACATATCTTTTAAAATCACGACTATATTTTAAGTCATAGAGTTTCTGCATGGATTGTAACCAAAGTTGGCCACAAACATCCTTGTGGAAAGGGGAACAGAGTTTGTATCAATTAGCTCTGATCCCCTGGTGAATTGGTGTCCCAAAGGGAAACTAGATTTTTGGAAACAACACATTTTAGACATTTTTAGGTTTACCTGACCATAGGTCATGGTGACCTATTGCGACAGCGTTTTGTCCCGTTGTCCGTGCGACCGTGTGTCGTCCATCGTGCGTTAACTTTTTGTTGTGAACACGATAACTTGAGTAAATGTTAACCGAGATTAATGAAACTTTGTATGTAGCTTAATTACTAACAAGATCTCGGACGAGTTCGAGTTTCAGGGTTGCTGGGTCAAGTTCAAAGGTCACTGCTACTATTCTTAGAAAGTCACTATCAGCACTCTAGCAGCTTCATTCCTTGAGTGATTTTTGATCACACTTCACACATAGAACAAAGGATCATAATATCTCGGACAAATTTTGAGTGTGAAGATTGCCAGACTAAGGTCAAGGTCACTGTTACTATATTTTTAGATAATTTCTTGTCTTTGTCAGCACTCTGTCGTGCGTTAACTTTTTGTTGTGAACATGATAACTTGAGTAAATGTGAACCGAGATTGATGAAAACTTTGTATGTAGCTTTATATTAAACAAGATCTCGGACGAGCTCGAGTTTCAGGGTTGCTGGGTCAAGTTCAAGGTCACTGCTACAATTTTTAGAAAAATCCCTATCAGCACTCTAGTGGCTTTATTTCTTGAGTGAATTTGATCACACTTCACACATAGACAAAGGATTATAATATATCGGACAAGTTTGAGTGTGAAGATTGCTAGACTAAGGTCAAGGTCACTGTTACTATTTTTAGATAATTTCTTTGTCAGCACTCTAGCGGCTTCATTCCTTGAGTGATTTTGATCAAACTGCACACAAATACAAAGGGCTGAAAAAGTTTGAGTTTCAAGGTTGCAGGAGTCAAGGTCAAGGTCACTGTTACTATTTTTTTTATGCAAAATCCTTTTCAGTGCTCTAGCGGCTTCATTCCTTGAGTGATTTTGGATCAAACTTCACACAAAATTTAAAGGACCATATATTTTCGACAAGATACAGTTTCAGGATTGCCAGATCAAGGTCAAGGTCACTGTTACTATTTTTTTAGGTCACCTGACCATACGTCATAGTGACCTACTGCAATAGCCTATTGTCCATTGTGCGTTAACTTTACTTTGTGAACATGATGACTATGAGTAAATGTTATAACCGAGGTTGATGAAACTTTGTATGTAGCCTTATATCAACAAGATTTGGTACGAGTTCAAAAATGGGAATTATTCGACAGTAACGTACAAGTTATTGCCCTTTGTTCTAATTTTATCATTGTGCTTATGAACAAGATAACTTTTGGTAAATGTGAACTGATTTTGATGAAACTCTGTATGTAGCCTTATATCAACAAGATCTAGGATGAGTTTGAAAAAAGGGATTTTTCGAGGGTAACTATATTATAGAGTTCATGTCCTTTGTAATAATGCTATTATTGGACCTTGTGTTATAAAGTTTTAGTGGTGCTTTATCAGAATTGTGAATTTTATAACCCTTGGCCTCTTTGTTTGCCCCCCATGAGGGGAGGAGGCTAAGTTTGCTGTAGTTTATATTGAATACTTCTCTGGTATATTTTGTTTATTTTCTACTGGAAATTGTTCAACTTTTGATTCACATAATAACACACAAGAGGACATTTTGCTATTATGTCATTTTGACCCTGTCTCATCCCCAAAGGCTGAACGGGTGTGGAGCCCAGTGGGGTCCAAATGGCTTTAAAATTTTTAGGTCACTCTGACCATAGGATGATTAAATTAGAAAGAAAAATAACAACCATTTGTCAGTTATGATAAATTGTTCCAGTATGCCACAATTCACTCCAAGATCACTCATTGCATATTCAGAGTTTCATCAACAATCAGTTCATATTTACTCTCAGCTAACTGTGTTGAATACAGGAGGGAAAAAACATTTAACACACACCATGTGTTTAAAGGTCCCTCATAGCTATTATGTTGGCCCTTAAATGACAAGTTACTATTGGATGTCAGATGACCGTTAAAGCCCATGAGCCTCTTGTTAGTTTCATTCTAATATGATATGTAATGGATGTCAATGTGAATTTCAGCCCTTTTTATACACCAATAAAAGATCCATGATGACCACATCATGTTTTTTTCCTTCATTGCACATCGTGCACCGTTTATAAACCTTATAATTCAAATGACTTCCTTATCCTCAATAAACCAAAGGCCAGGGTAACTCATTATTGGGCATGTAGATGAGATGGTAATGAAGTGCTACTCAATATTTGTCCAAATGCGTGAATTACTCTTGGGCCTTCAATTCAAGGTCACTGGGTTCAGATAGTCTCTAAACAATTCATGTTGATAATTAAGAGGTCTTTAGTACTAATATTGGGCCTGTAGCATATTAGGATGAAGGGCTACCAAAAGAATGACATATTTAAATGTTAAATTTTAAGTCATCAAATATATCAGAAAAAATATCTTCAGCTAAAAGTTCCTTGTATTGTTTTTAATTGATAGTCACATACTGTGAAATGTGACTGTTGTTTCGTGCCAATAAATGACCATTAAGGTCCATAGGTCTCTAAACGTTAAGTTTGTTTTAATGAGAAAATCTCTGGCAATAACCTACTTCTAAGTACATGTAGGATATTTGAATTAGACTTGCTGGTCCAATACTTTGACGCATAAATGTCGACTAAAGGTATCTTAAACTGCCACGGCTACCTAGATGGAAATACTTTCATTTTTAGCCTCACCTGGCCCAAAGGGCCGAGTGAGCTTATGTCATTGCGCGGCGTCCGTCGTCCGTCGTCCCGTCGTCCGTCCTGTCCGTCAACATTTCCTTTAAATCGCTACTAGTCATAGAGTTTTGCATGGATTTTAAACCAAATTTGGCCAGAAACATCCTTGGGGGGAGGGAACAGAACTTGTATAAATTTTGGCTTCCGACCTCCCCGGGGACAGGAGGGGCGGGGCCCAATAGGGGTGGAAATTGAGGTAAATCCTATAAATCGCTACTTGTCCTAGAGTTCTGCATGGATTGAAAACAAATTTGGCCAGAAACATCCTTGGGGAAGGGGAAAAGAACTTGTATAAATATTGGCTCTGACCCCCCGGGGGCAGGAGGGCGCGGGGCCCAATAGGTGAAATTGAGGTAAATCCTATAAATCGCTACAATGTTCCTAGTGTTCAGCATGGATTGTAACCAAATTTGGCCAGAAACATCCTTGGGGGAAGGGGAACAGAACTTGTATAAATTTTTGGCTCATGACCTCCCGGGGACAGGAGGGGCGGGGCCCAATAAGGGAAATTTAGGTAATATCCTAAAAACTCGCTACTTGTCCTGAGAGTTTTCTGCATGGATTGTAACCAAATTTTGGCCAGAAACATCCTTGGGGAAGAGGGATCAGAACTGGTTTAAATTTTTGCTCTGACCCCCCGAGGACAGGAAGGGCGGGGCCCATAGGGGAAATTAAGGTAACATCCTATGAATCGCTACTTGTCCTAGAGGTTCTGCATGGATTGATAACCAAATTGTGGCCAGAAACCATCCTTGGGGGAAGGGGAACAGAACTTGTATAAATTTTTGCTCTGACCCCCTGGGGACAGGAGGGGCGGGGCCAATAGGGGAAATTTAGGTAAATCCTTCATAAAATTGCTACTTGTTCTAGAGTTCTGCAATGATTGTAACCAAATTTGGGGCCAGAAACATCCTAGGGGGAAGGGGAACCAAGAACTTGTATAAAATTTTTGCTCTGACCCCTGGGGACCAGGAGGGGCGGGGCCCCAATAGGGGAAATAGAGGTAAATCCTATAAATGCGCTACTTGTCCCTAGAGTTCTGCATGGATTGTAACCAAATTTGGCCAGAAACATTCTTAGGGAAAGGGAACAGAACTTATATAAATTTTGGCTCTGACACCCCGGGCAGGCAGGAGGGGCGGGCCCAATGGGGAAATAGAGGGTAAATCCTATAAATCGCTACTTGTCCTAGAGTTCTGCATGGATTGAAACCAAATTTGGCCAGAAACATCCTTGGGGGAAGGAGAATAGAACTTGTATAAATTTTTGGCTCTGACCCCTGGGGGCAGGAGGGGGCGGGACCCAATAGGGAAATTTAGGTAAATCCTATAAATCGCTACTAGTCTTAGAATTCTGCTTGGAGTTTAACCAAATTTGGCCTAGAAACATTCTTGGGGTTAACAGAATTCCTATAATTATTTTTGGCTCTGACCCCCTTGAGCAGAAAGAGTGGGGCCCAATAGGGGAATTAGAGGTAAATATTCAAATTCCTTCAGAAAAGAAACAATGAACCTTTACTAGGCATTACAAAACCAGGTGAGCGATACAGGCCCTCTGGGCCTCTTGTTAGATCACCTGGCCCAAACATTTCTGTCTGTCAACATTTCCTTTAAATCGCTTCTAGTCAAAAGTTCTGCATGGATTGTAACCAATCTGATTAAAATTAGTTGATCTTTATAACCACTTCCGTTCAATAGAGGAATGGGGTCGGTCGTGTACTGTAAAAAAACATTGATACCACATGTACTTTCAGATCAAATGCATTTCCTGTACCTTGCTACATCAATAGAAATGGCATATTTATCATCCATGACTCAGTTTTAGTTCCAAGTTAACTCATGCGCTTTGGGCGAGATGGCTATATACAACATCACACACGAAATAATTTTCTGACAAGCTTTTTTCAAACTATTTCGTCCATATCGTCACCATCAATTTCGTTCTAGAAACATACTTCTGGTGAGGGGAACAAAATTTCATAAATCTTGACTCCTGATCCATCCCCTGGAGCAGAAAGACGTGGTGCCCAATAGGGGACATTAGAGGTTCATTTAAAAATTACTTTAGGAAAGAAACATTGATCTTGTTATTCAGATCTGCCACAACTATGGTGAGCAATTCAGGCACATCTGGGCCATCTTGTTCAATCTATTTAATAGAATTCTTATCACCCTCTTTGCGGGGTGAGACATTGCACTATTGTTGTCGTGATGTCATATTAAGTTACTATTACCATTGGAGTCCATGATACATATGCCATGACGTCATCATCAGTTGTTGGAGAACATGCAAGGATCGTTGTGTAGCTAAAAAAAAAGCTTTTACTGTATGGTGAAATAGAAAGAATCTCACAACCAGTTAAATGCTGTATTTCCCCTGTCAAGGTTAAGAGAAATAATTTGGTTATACGTTCAATAAATGGAATAATCTGTCAACTAACATCTTCTCTATTGACATTTAAAGCATATGTTATTTATGTTTCATTTATGTGAAAATTGGGTCTTTTGGATGTGGTCATATTTTGGCTTATTTGGCAATTTGGACATATTAGGTTATGTTCAAGTTATTTTATAGCAAATAACAATAATTTTTTTTTTATTAGGCGTAATGAATCACTTGTGTGAACATGTACTCCCACGTAAGTGGACTCATTATTTAGATATACATTTAAGGTATGTTTTTGCTAACCGGAATTACTAGTACCAGTGGCAACGTCTTTCTTTTGTGAAAAACAACGCTTCTTATTGAAGATCAATATTTCAAAGGGTTGTCTTAAGAGTATTGATATGACTTGATTGAAATCAAAACAACACCCGTCAGTTTTTCAATTGTTCACATATCATGACTACATTATGCAAATTATGTAATGTTGTGCTTGTGTGTAAACTCGAGAAGCGTTCCGAGAGAAAAATGAACATGGCGGTGACGGTTTAAAGTAAGTGAGCTAAACACGATGTTTAAAATGGAGTTTCTACAAAGTACGGGTCATGACACTATCCTAAGGAGATTGTGGGATGAACACAGTTATGGGTACTGTTAACCACCACAAGCGTAGATTTTGTGATTTTGGCTTGGTTTTTTGAGGTACCCATTAGAGCCGAGACGACATTTTCGACCGGACAGGGAAATGTCTAAACCTAGCATAAGTTTTAGCAAATTTCCCGATTCATCAAGCCATAACTTCGTCAATACTTGGCCAATTTTGTTCAACAAGCACTCAATGGAAAGATAAATTATTTCTCTTTAAAGTGGTAAGATATCCTTCAATGTTGTATAGAACCCATTTATTAAAATAATCACGGTTTTAAGAAAATAGGTTCGTTTTTTTCTCGACCGCCGAGATTCATACCCAATGATACTATAATATATATATATGTATATACTGTTAGTTAAAAACTAGATGGCCCAGAGGGCCTGTATCGCTCACACTGGTTTTTTTGATAAATGCCAAGTAATGTTCTGAATTCAGGTTCATTGTTTCTTTTCTGAAGGATTTTTAATATTAACCTCTAAATCCCTATTGGGCCCCACCCCGTCCTGCCCCCAGGGGGTCAGAGCCAAAATTTATACAAGTTCTGTTCCCCTTCCCCCAAGGATGTTTATGGCCCAAATTTGGTCACAATCTAATGCAAAACTCTAGGACAAGTAGCGATTTATAGGATTTTACCTCTATTTCCCCCTATTGGGGCCTCACCCGTCCTGCCCCCGGGGGCTCAAGAGCCAAAATTTATTACAAGTTCTGTTCCCCTTCCAAAAAGGATTTTTGTGGCCCAAATTTGGCTTACATTCCATGCAGAACTCTATGACTAGTACGCGATTTAAAGGATTTACCTCTATTTCCCCTATTGGGCCCCGCCCCTCCTGCCCCCGGGGGACCAGAGCCAAAATTTATACAAGTTCTGTTCCCCTTCCCCAAGGATGTTTTGTGGCCAAATTTGGTTACAATTCATGTAGACTCTTATGACTAGTAGCGATTTTATAGTGATTTACCCTCTATTTCCCCTATAGGGGCCCACCCATCCTCCTGCCCCGGGGGGTCAGAGCCAAAATTTATAAACTAGTTCTGTTCCCCTTGCCCCCAAGGATGTTTGTGGCCAAATTTGGTTACATTCCATCAGAACTCTATGGGACAAGTAGCGATTTAAAGGATTTACCTCTATTTCCCCTAATTGGGCCCCGCCCCTTCCTGCCCCCGGGGGACAAGAGCCAACAATTTCTTACCACAGTTCTGTATCCCCTCCACTCCCCCATGCCCGCTGATTTGTGGCCAATATTGAGTGTTACAATTCCTCTCTGTCTCTACATAATATCCAGTCACTATGACATAGTAGACGATATTTAACAGATATGTATATACTCTATTTCCTCCCCTTTTGGCGCCCGGAGCCCTCCACTCTCTCGCCCCCCCCGCGGGAACCCACCGAGCACCACTAACTTTCACGTACATCAGCTCTCTGATCTCCTCTCCCCCATACCCTTACCAAAAACCCCCAGGTACCGCTCCTCTATGCAATGCCCTAGACAGAGTGTCTTCCGGAGATAGACACCACGTGAGTACTAAGAGCAAACACGCTACCCTCTATACCTAAGGCCAATAAAGAATGTCCTGTTAATGAAGAGATTTCTCTCTCCTCTCCGCCGCATTCGCCTCCACGTCCCTCCACCCTTATACCCACACACCTCCTACTCCCCCTCCCCCCTGCACGACCCTCTAACAAATCCACAACAACCACCCGCCCCCCCCCCGCCCTGCCCCCGCCCCCCCCCCCGCCCCCCCCCCCCCCCCCCCCCCCCCCCCCCCTATCCCCCCCCCCCCCCGCCCACCAAATGATGCCCCTGAACTTTTTATCTCCTAAGTTCTGTATCCCTCCATCCACACATCGCGTAATGCCTTGATTGTGCCTAAATACCGACTAGCCATCTCACAATCTCTCCTATAGAGCAGAACTCTCCGCGACTGATAGACAGTTGGCAGATATTTATCAGAGACAAGGTTGAACGGTGATTGAGCGAACGGAGCAGTGAACATGCGTACGTCCTCGGACAGTGATCACGCGTCATAAGACCCCTCGTCCCAACAACTCGGGCAATAGCCACAGTTGTGGGTCCCTCGATAGAAGCACAGACAGAGTCGGGCTCCGTAGCGCCATGAGAGCTCCGAAGCTAAAAATCGTGCCACCCGCCTCGTCCCCTGGTGGACCCCCGATCGACGAATGGCCGCCGTTCAGACTAGAGCACATGACCCTGCTTGTTTATACTCAACATGACACTCTAAATAATCACAGTCTAGAATAATCCAGGACTTATTTCGTTGTTTTGGCCAATGAGCAGAAGTCCTACTCGCTCTCCTCTAACCGCCTCACCTAAAGTCTGGAATAAAAACGTCGAGCCCCTCCACCTAGCCAGAGACGATAGTTCACCTCTGTCCTGGTTACAATTTCGTTGCCTACAACGCCGGCGAAATAGTCTGACATCCACATAAACTGCGAAGCGAGCCTCGAGCGGAGCGAATTATCTCATTATAATACCGCTAGCGGCGCTTAATGGGATAAAAGTGATCCTCACCTTGTAACATAGTGATGTGCGTTAGACCATTACAAAATCACCTAAGTACGCTGAAATATAGTGAGTATCGCCGCATCTGAGAGGACCCTAAAGCTGCTGCTCCGAAGTGTCTTTGATTCTTAATATCGCGTCTTGTCGCTTAAATCTATTTTCAAGACGTAAATAAACTGTCATGTAAAGGACGCCACACTTTCCCCGACAGAGTAGTGTACCAAATGTAATCAGTCTGTCCATCAGCTGAGTTTTGATGCTTGCAGCTGCGGCATTTTCATTACTGGGAAGCCGCAATGCTCCTCCTGTAAAGCTTCGCGAAAGGCGGGAAACATGTAAACTAACGCGTGGTTATTCCGAACTAGCCTCGCCTCTCGCCTCGCGTAACTTTCCCGTTATACTAAAGCCATGCCGTTATATCTCCTGCTTTCGAAAAGCGTTGCTTTTTGACCGCCAACTCATGCTCGTAGACAGCTAATATATTATATATTTGTCCATATTTTCCAAGAAGTTCGGAAGTACATAAGCCACAGTTCTAAAACACCTATTGCCTCTAACGTTTAGGCAAGTTACGCAGTAACATGTTGATGGTACACCAAACGTGTTATATAAAATAAATCAGTTCAAGACTCTAATAATGTTGAAGGTCGGGCGAGCCAACCGTACGTCACGTGATTTTTGAAATGTCGTATGTCGATCTGGCACAACATTTCACAAATTTTGTTATCGTTGGCCAGGTTATTTGTGTTTTGAATGTTGAATGTTCGAGCTGCCACAACATTCAAATAGGTCTCGTTCGGTTTTGTCAGTTATACTCTAAGTTCCGAATGTTTCGCACATGTCGTATGTCGATATGCAACACTACATTCAGCTGCTCGCATCTGATATTCAACAATTCAGAAACTTAATGTATAACTGACTAACAAAAAACGAGATTTCTTGAATTGTTGTGCCAGCTCGACATACGACATTCATTCAACATTCATAATCTTATGATATAACTGGATTTAACATCCTAAATCTAATGTTCCGCACACACAGGGGTCGACTCGGTATTTACGCTTGTTCATGAACCACATAAACCATGTTTTCCTTTATTGTTCCTTTATTCTGGTTCTTAAAAACCCTATAACACAACAACAATCGTCCCTATTAGTACATACATACGATACACTAACGGACAGGACAATCAAGTGGCATAACTCGCGGCATGCATATTATTGATAAAAAAGAGCTAATATAGAAATATAAAACTTATACTAACTGAAATCACGAAGTACAGTTAAATAATAAGTAGTTTAACATTACTGAATGTATACATGTATCATACATAATAGATTACATGGACATTTAGAATAAGACTGAATTATCAACAGCTATATCAAAAGGATAAACAATTATATAATACATAGACCGTTCATCCGTTAGCTTATACAGCGATAAACGAAAATACATAATAATATACAGAATAGATAATGAATTGTTCATTTTAAAAATAATAGCAAATACTAAAAAATTTCTCATCCCACACATCGTGCGGTAGGTACTCAAGAAACGGCGATTATACAATGGGGACAACCTACGTCACCGGAAGTGATAACGGAGACACACAAAAACAAATGAAAACGACCGCTTCAAGATGAAAATCGCTGAAATCAAGACAATAAAAGCAATGTCATCGCTTCCTAAACCTATCGTGCGTCAATTGCAAAGACAGTGTATTGTTAGAGATTCTATGAAGCTATTAAATCTCGTCAACTAGCTCATATAATGCAAACACCTCGACACAATATTTTTCGACAGCAGGGATATCGGTAACCATTATTATTCAATAAAACGATTAAAAGTTGTAAATAAATAGATTTTCGCTGTCACAAAAACCGTCCCACGTTTTACTAACTATGTAATATATTGACTGTTTGTAAAGTAAAATTATTTCCATTTCCAATTATATTCCTGACTAGTAGGGAGAAACATAGAACGGTGCTTAATTAGAAACTATGAAAGTGATATCGAGTCACACTTAGAACATTTAGTGCGGTAACGGTCACATCCAAAGTTACGGAAACTGAAATTTACGCATTTCAAAATGAGGAACCACCGTTCAAAACAACTTTTTATTATCCCCTCGAGCCCAACGAAGTTTGGCGGGGCGATATACAAATGGGTTCCGTACCGTACCGTCCGTCGTACTAATCTAAATCCAGTTGAAGAATATTTACCCACGAAAACTCCATAGAACACATTGGTCTTATTGCGTCTAGTAGTTGCCTTTTGCTATTTTAAGAGTTTACAACTTTTTGTACTTTTTCTGTAAACTCCATGGAAACATTGCTGAAAATGGGCAGATTTTTGTGTAAGAATCGTTTCCGGAGCAAAACTCTAAAACCAGCAGAGATATTTCCCATGAAAACTTCATAGGACACATTGTTCTTATGGTTCTACGTAGGTGCCTTTTGCTATTTTTAGGTTTTTCATTTTTGTGGCAACTTTCTAATTCCGTAACCATGGAAACATTGCTGAAAATATCTAATATTATTGTACCAGGACCAGGATCGTTACCTCCGCAGCATAACTGGAAAACCGGTTTAAGATATATGCAACGGAACTCCATAGGCACCATTAGTTCTTGTGGTTCTAGTAGTGCCCTTTTGCTATTTTAAGGGTTTCATTTTTTTGTACTTTTTTCTGTAACACCATGGAAACAAGATTGCTGAAAAATGGGCAGATTTTTGTGTAAGGATCGTTTCCGGAGCACAACTCTAAACAACTCAGCAGAGATATTTCCATGAAACTTCTAATAGACAACATTGTTCTTGTGGTCTAGTAGTGCCTTTTGCTCATTTTTAGGTTTTCACTTTGCTGTGCCTGTTTCATGTTAACCATAGAAACATTGCTGTAAATATCATATTTTTGTATGCAGGTTCATTTCCCGGAGAATAACTCTAAAACCAGCAGAGATATTTCCACGAAACTTCATAGACACATTCTTTTTAATGGTCAAGTAGTACCTTTTGCTATTTTGAGGTTTACATTTTTTGCACTTTTTCAGTATACCCATGGGAAACATTGCTGTAATAACATTGTAAATGGTAAATTGTTACTTTGCAAAACTCCACCCATCTTTGTTGTATATATCTCAAATAAATGCCAAGGCCAGTATACTGATTCAACAAATTAGCAGCCTCCGCCCTACTTGAATTATACTCCGTCTTTCTCAGCTCGACTTCCTTTTTTCCTGGGTTTTTTCATACACAAAAGTCTCCACAATCAAACTTACTTCACTTTAGAGGATATCTCCAATAGCGGGGATCTGAATTAACTATGTCCCATGTTGCATATATCTTTAACCATCCATCAGCAAATAAGGCTGAGCGAGCTATAAAAATAAGTCTTCCCCCATGCTCCTCATCCGTCCGTCTTTTATTCTATGCAATTGTCTTGAGAATACTGGAGGGGTTTCAATTTTACGTAGATTCAGATATAACAAATTTCGGAATCAATCGATTTATTTCGATACCGCTACATGTATTTACCAGAGATTATTAAGGACCTTTTTTTATTCATCGTTTAGAAAGTACGTCCTTCTTTCTTGATTCTAATAGATGAAATTGTTTCTTATGGTTCGAATTCAACATGTGAGCTTAATACTTAATGAACCTGTGTGTGGAATTTCATAAGTACTACATGTATCTCTCTATTTACTCTTGTCGTGCATAATGCACCAATGGGGAAAACGCGGTAGTCGACAACTTGAAGTTCGTTACCATGTAGATATACAATTATCAAATATTTTGTTCGATATAGATATTTTGATAATCATTTTAACATAGTTTTGTATTTATTAATGCTCATTTTTTGAGACAGATAAGATTAACAAAATAATGAATATTTGGCTAATTTGAAATTATTTGACTACCATTTTAGCTCACCTGGCCCGAAGGGCCGGTGAGCTTATGCCATGGCGCGGCGTCCGTCGTCCGTCGTCCGTCGTCCGTCGTCCGTCCGTCCGTCCGTCCGTCCGTCCGTCAACATTTCCTTTAAATCGCTACTAGTCATAGAGTTCTGCATGGATTGTAACCAAATTTGGCCACAAGCATCCTTGGGGGAGGGGGAACAGAACTTGTATAAATTTTGGCTCTAACCCCCCGGGGCCAGGAGGGGCGGGGCCCAATAGGGGAAATAGAGGTAAATCCTTTAAATCGCTACTTGTCCTAGAGTTCTGCATGGAATGTAACCAAATTTGGCCACAAACATCCTTGGGGGAGGGGGAACACAGAACTTGTATAAATTTTGGCTCTAAACCCCCGGGGGCAGGAGGGGCGGGGCCCAATATGGGGAAATAGAGGTAAATCTTTAAATCGCTACTTGTCCTAGAGTTCTGCATGGATTGTAACCAAAATTAGCCACAAACATTCTTGGGGGAGGGGGAACAGAACTTGTATTAAATTTTGGCTCTGACCCCCTGGGGGCAGGAGGGGCGGGGCCCAATAGGGAAAATAGAGGTAAATTCACTAAATCGCTACTTGTCCTAGAGTTCTGCATAGATTGTAACCAAAATTAGCCACAAACATCCTTGGGGGAAGGGGAACAGAACTTGTATAAATTTTGGCTCTGATCCCCCAGGGGCAGGAGGGGCGGGGCCCAATAGGGGAAATAGAGGTAAATCCTTTAAATCGCTACTAGTCATAGAGTTCTGAATGGAAGTTTACCAAATTTGGCCACAAACATCCTTGGGGGAAGGGGATCAGAACTTGTATAAATTTTGGCTCTGGTCCCCCGGGGCAGGAGGGGCGGGGCCCAATAGGGGAAATAGAGGTAAATCCTTTAAATCGCTACTAGTCATAGAGTTCTACATGAATTGTAACCAAATTTGGCCACAAACATCCTTTTTGGAAGCGGAACATAACTTGTATAAATTTTTGGCTCTGACCCCGCTGGGGCAGGAGGGGCGGGGCCCAATAGGGAAAATGGAGGTAAATTCTTTAAATCGCTACTTGTCCTAGAGTTCTGCATGGATTGTAACCAAAATTAGCCACAAACATCCTTGGGGGAAGGGAAACAGAACTTGTATAAATTTTGGCTCTGATCCCCCAGGGGCAGGAGGGGCGGGGCCCAATAGGGGAAATAGAGGTAAATCCTATAAATCGCTACTAGTCATAGAGTTCTACATGAATTGTAACCAAATTTGGCCACAAACATCCTTTTTGGAAGCGAAACAGAACTTGTATAAATTTTGGCTCTGACCCCCCGGGGCCAGGAGGGGCGGGGCCCAATAGGGGAAATAGAGGTAAATCCTTTAAATCGCTACTTGTCCTAGAGTTCTGCATGGAATGTATCCAAATTTGGCCACAAACATCCTTGGGGGAGGGGGAACAGAACTTGTATAAATTTTGGCTCTGACCCCCGGGGGCAGGATGGGCGGGGCCCAATAGGGGAAATAGAGGTAAATTCTTTAAATCGCTACTAGTCCTAGAGTTCTGCATGGATTGTAACCAAAATTAGCCACAAACATTCTTGGGGGAGGGGGAACAGAACTTGTATAAATTTTGGCTCTGACCCCCTGGGGGCAGGAGGGGCGGGGCCCAATAGGGAAAAAAATTCACTAAATCGCTACTTGTCCTAGAGTTCTGCATAGATTGTAACCACAATTAGCCACAAACATCCTTGGGGGAAGGGGAACAGAACTTGTATAAATTTTGGCTCTGACCCCCCGGGGCCAGGAGGGGCGGGGCCCAATAGGGGAAATAGAGGTAAATTCTTTAAATTGCTACTAGTCATAGAGTTCTGAATGGAATGTAACCAAAATTAGCCACAAACATCCTTTTTGGGGAAGCGAAACAGAACTTGTATAAATTTTGGCTCTGACCCCCCGGGGGCCAGGAGGGGCGGGGCCCAATAGGGGAAATAGAGGTAAATCCTTTAAATCGCTACTTGTCCTAGAGTTCTGCATGGATTGTAACCAAATTTGGCCACAAACATCCTTGGGGGAAGGGGAACAGAACTTGTATAAATTTTGGCTCTGGTCCCCCGGGGCAGGAGGGGCGGGGCCCAATAGGGGAAATAGAGGTAAATCCTTTAAATCGCTACTAGTCATAGAGTTCTACATGAATTGTAACCAAATTTGGCCACAAACATCCTTTTTGGAAGCGGAACATAACTTGTATAAATTTTGGCTCTGACCCCGCTGGGGCAGGAGGGGCGGGGCCCAATAGGGAAAATGGAGGTAAATTCTTTAAATCGCTACTTGTCCTAGAGTTCTGCATGGATTGTAAACAAAATTAGCCACAAACATCCTTGGGGGAAGGGAAACAGAACTTGTATAAATTTTGGCTCTGATCCCCCAGGGGCAAGTGGGGCGGGGCCCAATAGGGGAAATAGAGGTAAAATCCTATAAATCGCTACTAGTCATAGAGTTCTACATGAATTGTAACCAAATTTGGCCACAAACATCCTTTTTGGAAGCGAAACAGAACTTGTATAAATTTTGGCTCTGACCCCCCGGGGCCAGGAGGGGCGGGGCCCAATAGGGGAAATAGAGGTAAATCCTTTAAATCGCTACTTGTCCTAGAGTTCTGCATGGAATGTATCCAAATTTGGCCACAAACATCCTTGGGGGAGGGGGAACAGAACTTGTATAAATTTTGGCTCTGACCCCCGGGGGCAGGATGGGCGGGGCCCAATAGGGGAAATAGAGGTAAATTCTTTAAAATCGCTACTAGTCCTAGAGTTCTGCATGGATTGTAACCAAAATTAGCCACAAACATTCTTGGGGGAGGGGGAACAGAACTTGTATAAATTTTGGCTCTGACCCCCTGGGGGCAGGAGGGGCGGGGCCCAATAGGGAAAATAGAGGTAAATTCACTAAATCGCTACTTGTCCTAGAGTTCTGCATAGATTGTAACCAAAATTAGCCACAAACATCCTTGGGGGAAGGGGAACAGAACTTGTATAAATTTTGGCTCTGACCCCCCGGGGCCAGGAGGGGCGGGGCCCAATAGGGGAAATAGAGGTAAATTCTTTAAATTGCTACTAGTCATAGAGTTCTGAATGGAATGTAACCAATATTTGGCCACAAACATCCTTGGGGGAAGGGGATCAGAACTTGTATAAATTTTGCCTCTGGTCCCCCGGGGGCAGGAGGGGCAGGGCCCAATAGGGGAAATAGAGGTAAATCCTTTAAATCGCTACTAGTCATAGAGTTCTGAATGGAAGTTTACCAAATTTGGCCACAAACATCCTTGGGGGAAGGGGATCAGAACTTGTATAAATTTTGGCTCTGGTCCCCCGGGGGCAGGAGGGGCGGGGCCCAATAGGGGAAATAGAGGTAAATCCTTTAAATCGCTACTAGTCATAGAGTTCTACATGAATTATAACCAAATTTGGCCACAAACATCCTTTTTGGAAGCGGAACATAACTTGTATAAATTTTGGCTCTGACCCCGCTGGGGCAGGAGGGGCGGGGCCCAATAGGGAAAATGGAGGTAAATTCTTTAAATCGCTACTTGTCCTAGAGTTCTGCATGGATTGTAAACAAAATTAGCCACAAACATCCTTGGGGGAAGGGAAACAGAACTTGTATAAATTTTGGCTCTGATCCCCCAGGGGCAAGTGGGGCGGGGCCCAATAGGGGAAATAGAGGTAAATCCTATAAATCGCTACTAGTCATAGAGTTCTACATGAATTGTAACCAAATTTGGCCACAAACATCCTTTTTGGAAGCGAAACAGAACTTGTATAAATTTTGGCTCTGACCCCCCGGGGCCAGGAGGGGCGGGGCCCAATAGGGGAAATAGAGGTAAATTCTTTAAATTGCTACTAGTCATAGAGTTCTGAATGGAATGTAACCAATATTTGGCCACAAACATCCTTGGGGGAAGGGGATCAGAACTTGTATAAATTTTGCCTCTGGTCCCCCGGGGGCAGGAGGGGCAGGGCCCAATAGGGGAAATAGAGGTAAATTCTATTAATCGCTACTTGTCCTAGAGTTCTGCATGGATTGTAACTAAATTTGGCCACAAACATCCTTTGGGGAAGGGGAACAGAACTTGTATAAATTTTTGCTCTGACACCCTGGGGGCAGGAGAGGTGGGGCCCAATAGAGGAAATAGAGGTAAATCCTTTAAATCGCTACTAGTCATAGATTTCTGCATGGAATGTAACCAAATTTGGCAACAAACATCCTTGGGGGAAGGGGAACAGAACTTGTATAAATTTTGGCTCTGGCCCCCCAGGGGCAGGACGGGTGTGGCCCAATAGGGGAAATAAAGGTAAATCCTATAAATCGCTACTTGTCCTAGAGTTTTGCTTGGATTGTGACCAAATTTGGCCATAAACATCCTTGGGGGAAGGAGAACAGAACCATTGGCTCTGACCCCCTGGGGGCAGGAGGGGTGGGGCCCAATAGGGGACTTAGAGGTTAATATCAAAATTCCTTCAGAAAAGAAACAATGAACCTGTATTCAGAACATTACTTGGCATTACACACAAACCAGGTGAGCGATACAGGCCCTCTGGGCCTCTTGTTTTTTTTATAGGTACACAATATCAAGTGGGATGTTATCATACACGAGAATTTATCAAATGATAATAGTATAAAGATATTTTGAACCAACGAAGTTAAATTGATACCGATTAGCAAATCCAATGGTAGAACGTCACGATATCACATCTTAGGTCCTCTTGATAATCATCTGATATGCTTTTTATACTTTGTTTGCATATGATCATTTGTGCTATTTGTTGTTAAAATATATTCTAAGTACCTTTTCAATCGTTATTGTGTGTTAAATCTGTGGAGAAATTATTAGTGAACTGTATTTAACGCTATCAGCTAAAAACCCTCAGTTGATCCTGTCTATCATGTATTCACGTATTTCTGTAGCTTATAGATCAGTGTGCTTTTCCTTTGTTTACATCGGAAGCCTTTACATCTTCAAGTTTTGTGTAGTTTCTTTTGTGAACGACATCCTTTTTAAAAACAACAAAACACCAACTAGGTTTTATACAGGTATGTCACTTTTGTAGCAGATAAAATGAGCAATAGCTACTACTTGAAATATAAGGTATTTTATATCAGTAAATAACAGTAAAGTTAAAAAAAATACACTAGCTTGACATATTTTATAAAATGTGACCAATAGCCACGCCGTGGAAAAAACAAAACAGACGGATGACGAGCAATAGACGAAAAGCGATTTCAATAGCTCGTAACCATTTGCTGATAGGGGGTTCAAAAATCGTTTTTCAAGATCCAAATAAATACAATAAAAGTTAAGTTGGCGTCCTTATCCACAAGTTTACGTAACTTAAGGAATGTGACCGATTACCCCCTAAAGTTCCTATGAGAGACCAATTACTTATCACTTAATTCATCATTTCTAAATAATCCACGTAATATGATTCTCCACTATGCAGATATACTGAAAATTGAAAAATTATCTTCCAACAGATCATAAAATTACATATTAGTAAACGTGGACTGTTTATGTGGCAGCACAAATCTATTTTATTTAACAACTTATTAATCATTTTAATCGTTATATTTATTGAATAAAATGTTACCGATTATCCCTGCTGTCGACAAATATTGTGACGAGGTCTTTACAATATATTAGCCTAGTTTGACGATATCATATAGATTTTTGGTTTTATTTTTTTTTTTTTTTTTTTTTTTTGTTTACAGAGTCTCTAACAATACACTGTAATTGACGCACGATGGGTTTTGAAGATGCATTGCTTTTATATCATCATTTCAGCCGATTTTCATCTTAAAGCGGGCGTTTTTTCATTGTTTTTGTGTGTCCGATATCACTTCCGGTGACGTAGGTTATCCCCATTGTTATAGCCTCTTAAGATATTAAGTGCTTGCACAATAACTGTAATAATAAAATACAGACAGCATTGTACACAATTGAATTTAGCAGTTAATGATCAATTCTCTGGATCAAGATATATCTGTGATCGGACCATTTAAAAACTATAAATAATATTCGTATGTTGTATTACAGTACAACATTAATATACTATTCTATACAAAATCATGGCTAAAAATTTATTGTAAAAACTCACCAGATCTTCTAAATTTCCCCTGAATATACTCTGCATGAATAAGTGTGTTGCGTATAGCTCAGGTGCCAGAATAGAAGTGCGTAGAAATTTAGAAGAAGATTAAAAGCATGCAACATAAGTTCAAACTGTCCAATGGTCATGTCCGTCCTGACATACCTACATACCTACTCACATTCCTCTAATACCTATATTCAAACCATTAGATGCGCACACTCCATACAAATCTCAATACTACTGTAGAGATGCACACACATTAAAATATAACATAAAAATTTATGACTTATTTAAACAACTACAAAATATAACCCTGTTACACTAACATGTTTCACAAATATATTTAGCAATAACCAAATGAAAATATAAAAATTTAAAGTGTCTGTAACTTGTGAAACTATAAGAAACCAATTTAAAATCAGAATTTGCAAGTATGAAAGTATATACTCTTAGTCGAAGTATTGATTGTGTAGTAGGGATGTACATATACATCTGTTATTGCTTTTATCAGTCGCCATACTGTGTTTGTAACCGATGTAAACTTTATGTGACGTCACGCCATCTTTTTTGAAATTTCATATTTTCAAGAGGCCTAAAGGGTCAAAAGTTTTGAAAAAATGTTTTATATGTAGCAACCTGACTTTGATTTTTTCATTAAAGTGTACAGTCGGGCAAAGGATGGCTAAAGTCGGTAAAAATGGTGTGAATGTATCCAGTATAATTTCTTATGAAATGGAAAAATAAAATGTCTCGTCAAAATCTGTCTGCGTACGAAGAAATTAATTTAAAGTATGGAATTTCTAAAACGTCTATCCGGCTCACAATGTCCGTGGTTACATTTCCACGCAGCCTCGCTTTCAATGCTTTCAGCTTTTTCTTTACTTTAATGGTCAGAACTGGGAAACTAAGCAGAACTTGACCGTCGTATTAATATGTGAGAACTTTTGGAAGGCCAATGAACGCATTTAGACTGGTTTTCTTTGCCCGACTATTCACTTTAATTTAGGATAATTTTCATTAATTTAGGATAATAAGTGTTGTGTGATGGGTATGAACTATCATTTTAAGGAAGAAAGTGCTTTGTTTCTGAGAATTTCAAGAGGCCTAAAGGGCCGGTTTTACCAGGTTAAGGTTTTGGTGCACTGAAGAATATCTTGTTAATCGAGCATTATTTTTTTTTTCATTTGGCCTGAATGATCAGGATGATTCACCTACAGTTATTATGCTTCGTCTGTCATCATGCACCATCCGCCGTCAGCCATCCACCGTCTGTAAACATTTTTATTGAAACACATTTTTCTTAATAACGGAAAGGCCTAGATACTTGAATATTGGTGTTAAAATCTTTAAACAACTTCTTGTCAACAAATGATTTAGATCTACAGACCTGATATTGTGCATGTCACATGCTTGGATGAATTGAGTTTGTTCAAATGATGACCTTTCATTCAAAGTTACAGCTGTCAAATATTGCAGAAACTACTACTGAAGGGATTGAAAATACAATACTCCAATTATAAGTGGAAGAAAAAGTTAGCATTTTCAGCCCATTTGATTTTTTTGTACCAACCCCCCCCCCACCCCCCCCACCACCCCACCCCCCTTCTACTATATAGTTTGTGTTGTATTGTGCCAATAGTCAGATAATCATAAAGGCCCATGGGCCTCTTTTATATACAAAAACACAGTGTGACACTTGAACTAAAAAAAAAATATATAATGAAATTATACTATGTGAAAGTCATGCTCTCTTGCAAGAGAGATAACAATCATACATCTTATTCAAATGTAAAAAAAAATAAATGCATTGTTTTTGTTTCAATTAGAATCAAGATGGACTCGTCTATTTGGATGTTGAATTCCAGGACTCGCAAAATGGAGCTAGAAAAGCTGTCATACATGGAATTGAGAACAGAAATGAGTATGCTCTTGTTGACTTTACAAAACAGGCACCACCATTAGCGGAGAACAATGAAGATGAAATTGACAAAAAGAGATTGAAAATAATAGTGTCACGATTGTTTAGAAAATCTTGACGTATTTTGAATTACCCCTTATTTTATCTATGACTACGCATGTGTATAAAATAAAACAAAATACCATATTTTTGCAGGTATAATGAGCATTCTGTAAAGTGATATTATTTATTAGCTCATTTAATTGGCCCCCATGGGAAAAGGAGGGGCAGGGCCCAATAGGGGCTAAACAGCTGTAACTGAGTGCAGTATGCTATATAAAATTGCGTGATAGCAATGACATGCAGGATTGGTCAACCAGTGCCGAAAGTACCGATATATACACTGTACTAATTTCTATCTATAGTCGACATCGCTTTTCATTATGTCAAAATATCTTTAAATTGATTTTAAACATCTGTTCTGGTTCCCGTTCATATTTTATATAAAGTCTCATTCACTTTTGATCCACTACATATGTGCATCAAATATTGTAGCTTTTTTCATTTCTATGCAAAATTTGGAACCATAACATTGAAGAGTTTCAATATCGAGACATGAACATTAATAGATGCTCTATAAATCGCCTTAGAGCAAGTCACTGCTCAAACTCAGTGTATATGAAAGATATATGAGTGTAAAGATAATTGTACGTAAATCATGAAAAGTGCTGCACATTTCCCTGAAAATGCAAATCTTTGTCAAAGCTATCAAAATTGTAGTTAATTATTCGGCAAATTCCCGCTTAATGCCTGCTTTAAAAGCTATAGTTATATAGTATGATGAATAAGTACATCAGATTTATTTGCATTAGAAAAAATGATAACGGGGTACTCTGGGATTATTTACTGACCAAGTGTTAAATGTAGTCTCCCGCGACAGTAATATGATCACGTGAGGAAATAAACACCTATGAAAATAGTAAGACATCCAACAATGTTATCCATTAATGTGATATGGGGCAGAAAATAAGATCATTGAAGACTGTAACAGTGATTTTGGTTAATTAAACAAAATCAAAATGCAACATCCTTCATAGGGTACCGTTAAGTATGTAAAGTCTTGATTCCCAACTGATTTTTATTGATAATTTAGTACAAATGTTTTGATAGTATTTTCTCTATCCTTCATTTATAAATCGTTTGCCAGGTGCCCATGAACAATATCTTTTTCTGACTTCTCTGAAACTGCTGAACCAAATTTAAATAAAGAAGAAACAACTTAGGAAAAAATGTTTCAGTCCATTCCTTAGTAACATTTTGTCTTAATATTTAATTGATTTGTTAATCCTAATTTTAATTATTGTATAACATCCAGGGATTTTTTTGTTAACAGCGCAGACATACTCAATAAATTTTATATATGAAAAAGGCTAGCCCATTTGTAGTCCTGTAACGGAGAAAAAAATATTAGTCAGTAGAATTAACTTTAGTTTGTCCCATTAGTACAACAATTTATAGCACACCATTGGAAACACCTTTTGTCCATGGCCCTGTGCCCTCTGTCCATCTATCTACTCTTTTATAATGTTTTGCCAATAATCAAATGTAGTTTATTGTTATTTTTATTATCTACAATAACGTAATCTTTCCTCAGAAAGTGTATGACATAAAGTTTTTTCTCAAAAATTATCTGCATTTTATCTCCATGTTTTAGAAAGACAACCAATCTTGAAAGAGTTTATATTGCATCTTAACACTATTATAACAAACCAACTGTAAAATACTCCCATTACAGATACGTAAGTGTAATTAAACGAGTAATATATAACAAAATTGATGTTGATTAATTATGTCTTATATAGACAATTGTCATAAATACACGACCATTGTTATATAGCACTATACATAGGCACATCATTGTATGCATAAAACATTTATGGAGTGAAGAGTGAAAAATGGAGGAAAAAAAACGAGAAAAGATGCAACTCTAGTTACTACAAATTTTGTAGAACAACAAAGTTTAAATCGAGCTTCTTTTTTGAAATTTGAAAAATAACTAGCGCTAGTTTTAGACAAAAATGAAAACTGGCAGTCGATGCGTTGTTCCCATTCCATGTAAGATTTTAACTCAATTCCTCGTCCACATTCATTCAGGGAAAAAAATATATATGAAATTATCACCATACCCTGCGTACCATACATGTCTATTTTGCCATAACAATATAGTGCCTTATATAGATAATCGAATATTCTGTTTGTTTATTATATTTGAATAAGCAAACTAACACGTACCTGTTTATAAACTGTAAAATGTAATTGTTATTTAGAAAGAAAATGTGGCTATGAAGAGTAGTATAAGTAATTATGAAAGCCAATCGGAATAATAATGAAGTAACGTAATATATAGACCATATAGATGATGTCGTATGTAGGATGATAGCAGCTTATCCGATTATGGTTTTTTTGCATTGCGAAACGTGCATAGTTACATGTATGTGATTTAAAACTATATAAATTTAAGCTAATTGTTAATGAGTATATGGGCCCATGAATTGTTGAAATTTTCTTTACTTTCAATTTATTCTTGATATGTACAATTCCAAGTAATTTTGAATCATGTTACTATAAGTACTTATATTTATGAAGATTAGAGACCAATCATATATATATATATATCATATGGCAAAGTGTAATACACACTAGGACTATTTGTGAATATAAATGCATCAATTAGGAAAAATGATTATTATATTTTTCTATTACTGAAAAACTATGCAAATTTGTTATTATACTAAATAAAGATGTTATGTGATATAGAAATGCATGCATACTTACGTTTGATTCATACCTGTTTCCCTGCCATATATGAAGATCTAAAAAGATTCCATTTTGCTATGTACATGTACTGTGTGTAGGCTGAAAAATACCAGATGTGTTCCAAAAGTATTTTCATCTGGTCTTTATTTCGTGAAATTTGTGCCCAAAAGAGCGATCAATGAAGCATACACAATGTAACACAGGTAAATATCTTGTTCATAATTGTGATTGACCTTGCTATAACCACATGGCTTTATACCGCATTCATTGCATTATGCGCAATATGACTGAGAGCAGACTTCATAATAAGGGCACGAAGTGCGAAGCACTTCTATGGTAGCGCATACATAAAATTAAGAAAAAACACAATCTTCAAAATTCAATCCAACACACTGACAGCTTCAGTTTGCGGCTGCCATTTTTTATCCACTGTAAGAAATCCCATCATCGTGAATGCGATGCTTGAAGTCAGCTCATTATATAATCAAGCGATTCAAACGCTTTTAAGAGTCGACGAACGTAAATCTTCATCCAGCAGAAGCTCGGTGCTGTTGCTTTTTATTTGCAAGCGTTCAAGTGATAAACTATATATATAGCTACCGTCCAATATAATCAGTTGACCAAAAATGGAATATCTGTTACGGAAATAAAAAAAAAAATCTTCCTTCTCGTATGTGGGTTTCCTTCTCAAGTGCGGGTTTGGGGACAGGTATACAGTGTTGATATATGAATGAAAAATAAACAGAAAATTCGGCTCCGTTATTTCCATAAATTTAACTTTTTAACATTGCATAATTAATAATCACGGAAACATCTGGCGGCGCCCTTTAAGGCATTGCCTTCAGTCATATTAAATAGGGCGCTAATCGGTGTAAAACCTGTACTTGCTGCATATTTCCATCCTCTCACAAAGGAAAAGCCTTTTACATATCCGCCGTGAAATGAGCGGCATTTATGGGAAAGATATATAATGTCCAATAGGTCTATTTGTAATAGGGTAGCTAAATTTAAGACTCTGCAACGTCCTGATCGTCCTGCCACAAGTACAACAAAGAACAACATTTAAAAAATCAGTAACATATATGCTGCAAAAAGAGTATAAATAGGGGATCTTACATGAGTGGCCATGTGATTTGAAAACCAAACGAGTTCAATAGTTTGATATGCCACTATCCTTTATTTAACGAGTTTAGATAAATTTCATATCACATCATGCGACGTCGTGTATATATTATGATGCCATAATAGTGTTACAAGTATTAGCTTCCCAAAAAGCTAAGAAGGCTTCTGTAAGTTCTGTTCACAGTTAGCTGCCATAGTTCTTATGACAATTCATTTTTGAAGAATGATAATTTAAATGCTTTCGCATTCAATGTAAAAGATAATTAGCTTCATGATATTCATGAAATGGCCTCTTGGCTACCTTTCCAAAAAAAAGTTTCTTTTAAGCAATCATAATATAATATGGCCAAGATGAGGTTACAACACCAAACAAGTTGAAGTTTTGCCGTCTGGCGCAGAAATAATCAACTAACGCGTTGTAATTATGACGACGTCGGGGAAACATAATTACGACCTGCGTTAATAAAAAATGAACGTAATTTTGTTTATTTTTGATAAAGTTGTTCAGAAGGTGCAGTGGGCCTTTTCCTAATGCTAACAAGTTTTCTGTCTAATATACACTGTACTGATAACATGTACATGTACTTGGACAAGTTGGTGTAATACATATATACTCATAGAAACAAGCATAACATTTCGGTTAAAACTGTACTTTACTTAAAGTTAAGTTTTATGGTCTATCACTTTCGCTCTTTTTGTCATAGTAAAAAACTGTATAGGTGCTATACACATTTTCCCCCGTCTGTCCGAGGTTTAAACTTTCTAATTTTACCAATTTTTACAAAGTTGCAGCACTGGAAGTATTTTACTTATAAAAGTTAAAAAATCTTTTTAACATGTACACGTAAAAAGTAGGCCGAAAGATGCTGAATCATTCCGAACTCTTCCGAGCATCATTGCGACAATCTCGAAGTAACACGAGAGTTGTGAAACCAAGAGAAAAGTCAACAATTTTTCGTTAAAAAAACACATGGCCGACCTTAGCAGGCTGGATCTACAAATTAAAGAAATTAATGCTCGCACATTACAATATATTGAATTAGTACGGAGCCCGCGAAGGGACATGGAAATATATTTATTAATCCGTGCACACGGTTTTTGTGAATCCGTTCGCACGGTTAATCAATCCGTGCACACGGTTTCTGAATCTGTCCGCACGGTTTGTGAATCCGTTCGCACGGATTACTAATCCGTGCACACGGTTTGTGAATCCGTTCGACACGGTTTTACCAATCCGTGCACACGGTTTGCCAATCCGTTTCGCACGGATTACTTATCCGTGCACACGGTTTGTGAATCCGTCCGCACGGTTTACTAATCCGTGCACACGGTTTGTCAATCCGTTCGCACGGTTTGTTAATCCGTTTGCACGGTTTACCAATCCGTGCACACGGTTTGTCAATCCGTTCGCACGGTTTGTCAATTCGTTTGCACGGTTTATCAATCCGTGCACACGGTTGCCAATCCGTCCGCACGGTTTTACAAATCCGTCTATAATTAGACTAGATCTATGCAGTAGGATTACTAACTTCACTGGACACGGGTTCAATTCAATTCTAAGGGTTAACACGGAGCTAGTATTAAGGATTACACGGTCATATAAGGTAAGGACATGCTACTTTTCTCTTTATCATAACCTTATCTGGTCGAATCTGTTGGCATTATTTTTGTTTTTGGGAGAATAGCTTATTTTAAACTTCTGACTTCCTGGAGATATAATCAAAATGAAGTGAGAAAACAGTACCAGGTGTAAACAATAGTTCAGCGTGATTAATTTCTTTGAGGTTAAAACGACGGTTGATTAAACATTAAATCACAGCAAAGAAAATGCTTGAATAAATTACAATAAGTTGTTAGAAGATAAAGTGCTTATAAACAAATACAGATTTTTGGAACAATAAAATGAGTGTTATTACATTGAGTACCTGGACAGTATTTAATGCAAAAGTTTGGTGTGTAAAGGATTTGGCGATTTACAGGAGTTGTGAAGACGGATGTGACATGTAAGCCATCGTGACAGACGATAGTTTCGAGCAAATATATCCAAAGAAGAGGCGCATTGGATTAAAAAATCATCAATTCAGTATTGAGGTTGAATGAACATCATTGGGATAATTACTTTGTAGCCAACCCACAGTTTTCATGCAAGCATAAAAATGAGCCTTAAAGATATATCCACGGTACAGACAACGGCTTAGATTTAAAC
Organism: Argopecten irradians; assembly: GCF_041381155.1. Classification (NCBI taxonomy): domain Eukaryota; kingdom Metazoa; phylum Mollusca; class Bivalvia; order Pectinida; family Pectinidae; genus Argopecten; species Argopecten irradians. The sequence continues at coordinate 24,492 of NW_027187538.1, read as the reverse complement.
TTGTAAAAGTTACAGTGCTAGATAAATTTTCGAGATGATAAATGGAGACTTAGATAATCCCGGTGACCCATGAAGTGCCTGAAATATGTCACTGTGATGAAGGACGAGTAAAATAATAGTAAATGTGTGGCGACGTAATTTCAATGATTAAATGCCAATCCTGGAAGATTTATTGTAGGTAAATACAAGTTGCGAGTAACGACAGATACATTGCGTATTTAAATAGAACTACGCACCGTGTCGTAACAATTGGCGAGGGTGACGTAGCGTGGGTGAAGAACTAAAGTTGGGCATTGAGCGTATACCGAACCATAATAAGAGTGTAGTGCCGATAATTTAGTCGAGCCCGAATAAGCGCAGTCAAAAAGCATGTTCGCACAGTGGCCAATTTATATAATTTAGGAGGCAGCATGCCAGCTTACACCTTAGAGATAACCGATGGCAACCATGAGAAACGCTCGCATAGTGCGCGGTCAGGACCGCAGATTGTATATATGAGATTTTAAGGGTGGTGCATAGGATAAAAAAAAATTAATAGGTACAAAGTCATACTCAAAAGGTTTGTTGTATGATAGTGTCATAAGTAACTTCGGGCTACCTTGCTTGTCGGGACAATACTCGGTTGGTTTTGCCCGATTGGGGGCCATAACGCTTTAATGTTGTCATTATTCAAGAATGCTACATATGTAATATCAATACATATAATTCATTCTAAAGTTGGCGTAGCTATCATATTATTTCTAAACGCGTGCACAATACAGGAGCCTAAGAATTAGTGGCCAAGTGGTTCAGATGTCCTGACATACTACACAACCTCTGGATCGCGAGTTCAAAACTTTCTTCCCTATGTATAGAACTGTATACAGTACAAAGAGGTATAATTTTTTACCGATTTTAATCTAGACCCTATATAATATATGTATAATATACATTGCTAGTCTGTTACAAGTGTCTAAGTAAATTATGTATGAAATAGTTTTGACAAAAATCCATGTGTAACAAAACTTTTGGAGGGCAGTGTATGTCCAATATCACGAGTTTAAGTACATATGGACCATCAAGTCCCTGTGGTCAAGGATTACGTCCTTATAGAGAACAACCAACTAAATTTTACATAGACCACAGTGTTAAACTTTGATAAAGTTTTGTACTGTATTATTAAAACAAAGGAATATTAGTTAGCTATTGAGTTCTATAATTAAAGTCTAGGTTCTCATATAACACTAGATAGAACAAAAATGGGTCCTTCTGCTCAAACTCCAACCAGGGTAGCTATATTGAAATCAGGCGCATTTTGCGCTAAAAAATCCTGAAATTCTAATATTTTATATATTCATTATCAAAATTGATATTTTGAACTTAAATCTCAATATGAATTTCCAAATTCATATCATAGTTATCTAGGAATAATTGCCTGTCAGAAAACATTTTTACTTTTGAAATTCATAATGTGCCAGCCAATCAGCGGCCGGGTTAAATTCTATCCTGGGCTCGTTTACACAGGGGCCATTTCGAATGTCTTTTTTTTCATTTAGTTGGTTGTTCCCTACTGTGGTTCACAACGTGTACAAGGGAAATGGCTGTAGTGTGTGGTATATAGATAGGAGGCTGCGAAGAATCACTTCATATTATAGATTGACGAAATACAAGCACAAGTTTCATGTTTTCCCATTACTCAGTCAATATCCTATCTTTAAAAAACACATCATTATTTCTACAAGATAACTTTATAAATCTTTACTCATCCTCGATAATCCAGGGGTTAATATGACTTTTTATATCGACCGTGGATATAACGTCAATGATGGCAACCCATGGAGTATCGATGATGATCGCCTCTAACTGAGCATCCTTTTCTTGCGCTGAATCATGCAAGTAAATTGAGGTTCTTGGAATTCTCAAAATCTTACATTTTCTCCCTTTAAATGTGTTTGCATATACAGCAATAATGACCATATGATAATGTAGAAAGCAGTGTCATTTACAACGGCTAACTAACCGGGGGTACCAAAACCTAATCTGACGCCGACGCCAAGGTGATTCCACAAAACAAGGAATGTGTACCTAAATACTCTATGGTGTTTTACCAAATTCTGTAAAACATTGCTGCACACAACGATATGTATGGTACATGTATATATTAAAAAAAAAACATATATATGTGCCTTTCTGTGCTAAGTCAGATGTACCTGTATATAAAAGAATAAGACAGTGCTTGGGATTTTGACAGCACAGGTATTCGTCACATCTCCTCTGTATTCACCAATGTTATCCACTCCTACTTGAAAGTACTCGCACCTCATGTTTCGAAATTTCTTACAACGCTCAGCCGAATAAGTTCAAAGAATATAAAAATAACCTTGAAGCTATTCCGAACTGTCTTTATTCCAAACTTGATATCGTCTTTAGACGTCATAGTGTCAGATTGGTTTCCAGTCGTCAGTAAGCCCAACACAGGGATCTGATAATTAGTTACAGTTTATAGAAATACAGGTTACATGAGTCGTTGTTGTTGAATACAGAATATATTCCACATGGTGAGTTACTGTGTTGAAAAGTTACGAGCTTGAAATCGTATATGAAAACATAGTATGACCTGTGTCTACCACAATACGTTTTAAAGGTCTAAATCTTACATTTGTATAATACATGTACACCATGTAGAGTATGATTACAGCCGACTTATTATATAAATCTATACAACGATTGAAAATGGTTATACATGTATATAAACTAATTAATAAGCAGATGCCTTTGAGCTCCAACGTTCGGACGAGGACAAACTGTACAATTTTAAAATTGAACGAATCTATGTACAGGTTGATGTTAAGAAACAAACAATATATTGTGTCCATTTAATACTAGATTAGTATACATGTATTTCACCACTATATGAAGACGGACCATGTTACAACTCATTTAAATATTACTAATGTAAATATTTTCATATGTACAGATCAGCATACATACACTGATTATACATGTAACAAAAATGTGAAAAAGTAGCCAAAACAAATCGATTTATTGTGATAATCAATCAACTATCATTTGTAAAATAATGAGAAACATTTGTGTATCATTAGTCAGCGTATATACATGTTTTTTGTTTGTTTGTTTTTTGTTTTTTTTTTTTTTTTTTTTTATTATTATTAAAGTCAACAATAAATCCATGGAAAATATTCCGTTTAACATAAAACCCCACAACATGTACCTTTTCGAAACATCTTTTAAAGGCCCATTACCTTTCCGGAGCAAAATATAAAGGTTTCTTAAAAACATTAATAACATCAGAAAATGCAAACCGATGACCTAAAATATAGGTTACGACACCACCAAACATATGCAAGATTTACTGCGTAATATATGAAAACGGTGGAGAGTCAATTCGCTGTTTTGCCGTCTGGCGCAGTGATAGTCAACTACCGCGCGGTATTTAGGATGACGACGGGAATCATAATACGACCCGCGTTATGAAAATAAATATTTTATTTATTATAATCAAATTGTTGAGAAGGTGATGATTAATGTAGTATTAACGGTAAGTTAATAATTTTTAAGACTCTACAAAATTATCGATCTTGTTTTACATTCCCATTTTAAAAATTAAAAGCCGTTTCGGTAAGGTAGTGGGCCTTTAATTTAAAAAAAAAAAAAATAGGAATATAAAACGAGACTGATAATTTTGTAGAGTTGTAAAAGTTATTAACACTACACTTATCATCATCTTCTGAACATTTTCACCTTCATAACGCGGGTCGTCTTATGCTTTCCGCCTCGTTCTAATCATCGTGCGTTAGTTGACTATCACTGTGTTAGACGAAAAAACAGCTCAATGAATATTTTCTTCACATTTAATTTTAAAGAAACATTTTTTTGAATGGCAGTGCTTATTGGTCTTTGTTCCAATTAGTGACAGTCGCGCGATATCTTTCACCTTGAGTTCGAAACCTATGTGGAGTGGGGCAGTTGTCAGGATTTTGAAACATATCGATGTTTTTCTCCCAATACTCTGGCTTTATTTTTTCTCTCGATAAGACTCGTCCTTTTATAGCCCTGTCTGATCTTATCCTTGATCACCAGACGAGCGTGACATTATTTTAAGGACAATTAAATTAAATTAAATTAACTAATCAATGTCAGATTTTAGATAGAGCCATTTTAGCATCACATTGAAACACAGTCAACCGGTATTCTTCTTAAAAACTTTGGTATCGTTTTACCACCAGTATGTCGTCTCTCCGTTGAGTTACACAATAATATTTGACTACTTTTTCCCGTAATGGAAGCACGTGTCATTGTTTTTGAATTGCCGTCAACTGGAATATAAAGAAGAAATTGTCTATTAGATGAAGTACATATATACATGCATTGTGTATATTTTTTAATATTACTCTTTACTCTGTGATCTAATTATTTAAAATGTTAACATCGACTTCTAAGCATACTTATAACATGTCGTTTACTTCATACTTACAAATTGAAAATAATAAATAATCTGTAGGCATCAATTAAAAAACACATTAAACGTTTTGTAAGATACATGTTTATATGTCTCCATTGTATTATCCATTAATTAAAACTGTAGATTTCCTTACCTCATGTTGCCGCCGTGCCCTCTATAATCAATTAAATCGAAGGTAGTCGATGGTTCAATGTTCAATGTACACGTCACGGTTTGATAATATATCAAATAGACAAACCGTGTGCACGGATTGACAAACCGTGTGCACGGATTAGTAAACCGTGCGGACGGATTGGTAAACCGTGTGTACGGATTGACAAACCGTGTGCACGGATTAGTAATCCGTGCGAACGGATTGACAAACCGTGTGCACGGATTGGTAAACCGTGTGCACGGATTGACAAACCGTGTGCACGGATTGGCAAACCGTGTGCACGGATTAGTAATCCGTGCGAACGGATTGACAAACCGTGTGGACGGATTGACAAACCGTGTGCACGGATTGACAAACCGTGTGCACGGATTGGTAAACCGTGCGAACGGATTGACAAACCGTGTGCACGGATTAGTAAACCGTGCGAACGGATTGACAAACCGTGCGAACGGATTGACAAACCGTGCGCACGGATTGGTAAACCATGTGCACGGATTGACAAACCGTGCGCACGGATTGGCAAACCGTGTGCACGGATTAGTAATCCGTGCGAACGGATTGACAAACCGTGTGCACGGATTCACAAACCGTTTGCACGGATTAGTAAACCGTGTGCACGGATTCACAAACCGTGTGCACGGATTGGCAAACCGTGTGCACGGATTAGTAATCCGTGCGAACGGATTGACAAACCGTGCGGACGGATTGGCAAACCGTGTGCACGGATTAGTAAACCGTGTGCACGGATTGACAAACCGTGTGCACGGATTGGTAAACCGTGCGCACGGATTGACAAACCGTGTGCACGGATTGACAAACCGTGTGCACGGATTGACAAACCGTGTGCACGGATTGGTAAACCATGCGGACGGGTTGGCAAACCGTGTACACGGATTAGTAAACCGTGTTCACGGATTAGTAATCCGTACAAACGGATTGACAAACCGTGCGGTCAGACTCACAAACCGTGTGCACGGATTGACAAACCGTGTGCACGGATTAATAAATATATTTCCACGTCCCTTCACGGGCTCCGTAGCTTTTCGTTCATTTAGCAGCTAGCACAATTAAAATTTTGATGATGAGTTTTATTTATGTACGTCCTTGATATTTTTATAGCGGTAAGACGATGTATTCTGGTAAGTAATAATAGCATACATGATAGGTACATTTATATATTATAGAACAGAGTGATTAAATTATCTATGTCTTTGTATAGAACAAATTTTCACAGTTATGTTTGTTGATGCAAATTTGTAAAATGGTTTTTTTTTTTTAATTCTTTCGATTTGTTTCTCTGGTTTGGACTACGATGAAAATATGCAGATCAATATTGGTGAATATGTGTGGGTAAAAATATTTCTAATCATCCATCACGTCATTCAGTAATTTCACTTCTTGTTACACATGGTATCTAAGTGTAAAAAAACTCTTGACATCTTGGACCAGTTTTTCATGTACAATATACTTATAATATACAATGTACCTGTGAGTTGCTGTTACTCACACGGTATCTAAGTGTAAAAAAAAACTCTTGACGTCTTGGACCAGTTTTTCAGGAACAATGTACTTACAATATACCTGTGAGTTGCAGTGACGTGGACTGTCAATCAATCACGGTAGGTATTTCCCTGTGCTAAGAGGAATGACCCCCGTTGTCTTGGTCACACGACGATCTACCAATGAAACCATGTACTGGTATTTGACATCACAGGTTGTGATTTTCACAATTTATATTACCGTAAGTGGTACAAGTAACTAGAGTATGCAGAGTAATTTCATTGTATGTATCGTCTTGTGTTGAAATAAATATTTCCAAGGAAGCGTATGAACATATGCTGAAATAAGTTAAAGATTTTCACGTTAAGCAGAGAGTCACTTGTTGGACATGGAGAGGAAATATATATGGGGCACAATCCCTGGATATGAATTAAAAAATTAATAAATAAATGTTCTCCTTTTATTCACTAAAACATGTAACATGGATAAGAAGATTTCAAAGATATCGGCAGATTTAGTTAATTAAAAGATATCGCTCATCGCTGTCTCTATGGATCTCATTCGGACAAAAAAAAAAAAAAAAAAAAAAAAAAAATTACATGGCCTTAATATGCACATCTCAAGAAAAATCGTCTGGGTAACGATACTGCTGTCGAAGTACCTCGCTCATGTTGACTCGCTGACGTACACGGGACTTTAAAATATGTTTTGAAATGGTCTGTTTAATTTTCTGACAATGATGTCGAAACTACATAAAAGTCGGCCACAGTACCGAGATACCGCCCTCAAATTTGCTCAATTTGTACCTGTATATCGACTCATGTGACTGCTGATTTGGGGTAATAACCTATATTATATATACACAATTAGGATGATGATATGATTATATGAATATATTACGAAGTCTTGCAACTGGACTAATGCTAAAATACATAGTCCAAAGGGACCACCTTGTATACGTAATAGTTGTGCACACGTTTTTCTGTTTGAATATACGTGATTTTCTTTCTTTTAAAAATTTATTTTAGATAGTATATCATACTATTCTAAATCTCTCTTTTAAGCAATCATCTACAGAGTGATACAGTACGTTTATTGGTCATATAAATTATCATCATATGTATATCAAATAATGATCATATTGACCAAAACTCACAAAGAATTGAATATCCGAAATCGAGCATTTATCAGAAATATCATTTCTGACATTTTGCATTACTTTTAACAAGGATTTATTTGTGTTCATTATAATCCTTGCTTTTGAATGGTTCTTTTTTCGATATGCCATCGTAAATAATGTTACTGTTTCTAGTATAAAAATACATCCGTAAGATTAGACTTTCAAAATATTTATCAAGGATATATTTCAGTTGTCCGCAAATAAAGATTGCTAACAATACTAATGTTTTCTTGATTCTGACATATTCAGCTAATTTACAAATATTCACTATGTAATCGCAACATAAAACTTTATCAACTTGTACAAAGATGCGTTACGTGCCAATAAAGACATTTTTACTCGTTTTTTTTTCTTATTTAAGGATTAAAGACTCTTTCTGGTGGTTCTATTGAAGGATAAAGTTGAGTAGGGTATCGATATTTGGAATGGACCGCGAACCGGTCCATGAAACAAGTATCGATACCCTACTCAACTTTATCCTTCGATAGAACCACCAGAAAGAGACTTTAATCCTTACATTTACAGTCTTATCTACTATTTTCATAGCTCAAAATGTACCCTTAATGATGTTTATGGCATTTTTTATGGCATTTATAAGACTAAAATTGAATTATATCGTCTGGTTCCGACAGGCATTTGGAACAGCCACTCGAAGTGGCGGAAATTCCCGCCAATATATCAATGGACATACGATGTACAAATAAAATGAGTTCCGTCTTATGAAGCATATATCTGGGGTTTTCTCGGTATGAAAATATAAATCGTTTTATTTATCTGTTGTTAAAACACCATGGTGCAAAGCAGTTTGGTTTAAAATCATTTGCTTCGTATGATTTCACACGCTTACACAATTCATAACGTGGAAGGATATTTAACGTAGTTGTGACGCTGCGTCCGATTCAAACCGCCTGTGTCAAGGAGGTGTGACAAACAGAGAGTTTCTTCAATTTTGTGATCACTTGAGTTCTACTTTAATCAGTTCACATTTGAAATTACTTTCAAATGTATCGGACGTCGTTTCGAGGAACATGTGCAAGCACTGGTAGGCCTAGAACAAATATACGTACCCGGCCTACTATACCTTTTGGTATAAAGGTCTAAAGACGACATCATTTTCTGTCAAAAAGTCTTTTGAGCTACAATATTGCAGCTAAGGTAGGCCCACTACTGTAAACGTTTACCGCTCTCAAAATGTTAGCTTATATTTATACTGTTGTTTCAAACACTTCAATAAATGTAAAGCTACAATTGTAGGATTCCGTTTCATTGATATTTCGAAACACCCAAATGTACATTGTGTAATGCAGTATACATGTCTCGCCGATTCACAGTAGATAACGTACCAACCGGAGCTACCGAGGGGAGATAAATCACATTATTATGTGTAATGCCCGATGTCGTTCAGGTTGGATAACGTACAGGACTTGTCTGTCCCCCGAGGTGAACAAAAATGCATTGTAGTGCTAGGTCGTTTTGGTTAAACTTACCCAACTCAAAAACTGATGTTGTCCTGACATATCTTATCCATTTGCGTACAATCAAAGATGTAAGAAATACAAATAGGGTGTAGATCTACATGTTGTACCGAACAACACAGACTCATCGACACACAACATGTAAACATTGCGACGTCATCGGAATGTGCAAAACTGTACATTGTACAACATTGTTTATTTATCATACGCACGGAAGCATTGCTCAAAGAGGTACGGTAGTAACATAAACAATGTAGCTTTTCTACATTTGTATTTACACACGGACATGTATATGTGTTCAAACCTATTTTGATACATGTACATGTTCATCGAACGTACGTTCGGTACTGAAAACACCAAAAGTTTCTGATTTGGACCATCATAAATTCATCCGCGCGGCTCCAAATTGCGCGTGACATACTCAATCTATCGAGAAATAAAGTTGAGTAGCCTTTGGTTGAAATCAACGGGGTTTATACTATCAATTCACCATTGAATGTAAATATAGTATGATAATTACAAGTACATATATATGAATAATCACTTATAAATCCTTGGATAATTACTATAATCAGAAACATATATACATATGTTATATTTCTGATATGATATATATTATTATTTTTCTGGGTTTTTTGGCACTTCTCATTGGTCAAAAACACGCCACGTGATCACCGATAAAAAACTATATTGCACGATTTTTCCGGAAGTAGTTTATAGAAAAAGTATATTACACGGTTATTTTTAGATAACGTTAACGTCCACGTTACCAAAATGCTTGGTGTTCCTGGCGCTTTGAAACAAGCGATTTGAAGACCTGAGTTTGAAGCGTAACCACAAAATGTGACAGACGACGTTGATTGTTTCGGATTCTATAATATGAGTATCTACGGTACAGACACACTTAGCTAGGTATCACGTCATCAGTGTCTCATGAAATTATATTTAGCATTCCGGATTCTATGGTCCAGTGTTGGCTCCTATGTTATGTGAGCTATTATATTGACCAATCAGATTTATGTAATTAAGTTACTCCGGTTCAAGAAACCTCATGGCTTAGTTTGTTTACATGTTACATGGTAGTCAGAAGTGACGAAAACCTAAAAATAAGAAGAAATGGAGCATTTCAAGCCTCCAAGGACACTGAGTTTTGAAGGTAACCTCTCCGAAAACTGGAGAAGGTGGAGTCAAAGGTTTGATTTATATTTAAAAGCCTCGGGCGGCAACGAAAAAGACGAAGCCACCCAGGTAGCCATTTTGCTTCACACGATGGGAGAAGAAGGCCTAGAAATCTTCAACACGTTTACGTTTGATGAAGCAGCTGACAAAGATAAAATAAATAATGTCACTGAAAAATTCACATCGTACTGCAACCCACGCAAAAACACTGTTATGGAAAGATACACCTTCTGGGAAAAATGTCAAAGGGAGGGGGAGAGTATCGACCAATTCGTGACGTCATTAAAAAATCACGCAAAGAACTGTGAATTTGGAGATCAGAAAGATCTCATGATCAGAGATAGAATTATCTTTGGTGTAAGAGATACCAAATTAAAAGAACGATTGTTAAGAGACTCGGCAGATCCGAAACTGGACAGAGTCGTAGAGTTATGTCGGGCAAGTGAGGCAAGTTCACGTCAATTAGCGCAAATAGGTGCAGGTAACACAGTAACAGTGAATGCCCTCAACAAAAGACAAAATAAAAAACACAAGAAAAAATTTAACAAGCCTCACAAAACCCCCAGCGCTGATACTGCTAGTCCAGCACACCAGTCTACAAACACACAATTTGATTGTCGTGCGTGCGGAAGGCGGCATGGTAAGCGTGAGTGCCCTGCCTATGGGGAAACCTGTATGAACTGCTATCAAAAACATCACTTCAAGAAGATGTGTAGAAATAAAAAGGTGCACACGCTCGAGGAACAATTTCCAGAACCAATGGTTGGCAGTTTGTTCATAGGAGAAGTTCAAATTGATGAAATCAACAATAATGAAGAGAATGCGTGGTATGCCGATTTGAAACTGGCCTGTAGTAAGGACAAGATCAAATTCAAACTTGACACTGGTGCAGAAGCTAATGTCTTACCGAGAGCTATCTACGACAAACTTCCGAACAAACCACAATTAATGAACACGCGTACTAGGCTCACTGCCTATGGTGGACATAAACTCGAACCAGCTGGTCGTATCGTCAAATCCGAGTTCAGCGAAGTGTTCAAAGGTGTGGGGAAGTTTAAGGGCGAATATAGAATTGAAATCGACAAAACAGTCAAACCGCAAGTCCAACCACCCCGTAAAGTAGCATTTGGTTTACTAGACAGACTCAAGGAGACCATAACGAGGCTAGAAAAGGAAGATGTACTCGCCTCAGTCGATGAGCCCACTGAATGGGTAAATAGTCTTGTTATTGTGGAGAAGAAAAATGGCGCATTGAGACTTTGTTTGGATCCTCGCGATTTAAATACAGCGATCAAGCGCAAGCATTTTCGGATTCTGACTCCGGAAGACGTTGCTGTCGACCTTCATGGTAAGAAAGTGTTCAGTATCCTCGATGAACGTGATGGATATTGGCATGTGCAGCTAGACCACGAGTCGTCGCTACTGTGCTGTTTTAATACTCCATTTGGCCGGTACAGGTTCAAGAGAATGCCTTTTGGCATATGCTCGGCTAGCGAGGTATTCCAGAAAAAGAACCATCAAATATTTGGTGACATTCAATGGGTACACATGATAGCGGACGATATGTTCATCGCTGCGGAAAATGAAGAAGAACAAGACAAAATAGTGCGAAAGGTCAAGGAAAGAGCCATTGAACAAAACGTAAAGTTCAACGCAGATAAAATCCAATTCAAGGTTGACACTGTCGAGTACATGGGTCACGTGATCACCCAAGATAGTCTAAAACCCGATGAGAAAAAAATTCAAGCGATACTCGATATGCCGAAACCCGAGGACAAACCAGCCCTTCAGCGCCTGTTGGGCATGGTCAACTACTTGTCCAAGTTTATACCGCGCATGTCCGAGATCACGGCTCCGTTACGACTACTACTCAAGAACGAAACACTGTGGTTTTGGGACGAGACTCATGATCATGCTATACGTGAGATCAAACAAACTCTCACAAAGAGTCCTATGCTCAAGTTCTTTGACCCAGCGAAACCAATAACGATTGAAGCTGACGCATCTCAAAACGGTCTTGGAGCGTGTTTGCTACAAGATAAACAGCCAATAGCCTACGCATCTCGCTCACTTACCTCTGCAGAAAGAAACTATGCACAGATAGAGAAAGAACTGTTAGCTATAGTATTTGCCTGTGACAAATTTCATCAGTACATCTATGGTATGAAGGTCGAAGTACAATCAGATCATAAACCGCTCGAAGCAATCATCCAGAAACCGCTAGTAAAAGCCTCACCAAGGCTCCAGCGAATGCTACTTTGCCTTCAGCGCTATCAAATCAGTATAACCTACACGCCTGGAAAACTGATGTTCATAGCCGACACCCTATCTCGTGCGTATCTGACAACAGAACAAACTGAGCAAGACAAAAACTTACAAGAAGACATGAATGTCATGTTCCATGGTCTCGTAGCAAATCTAGCAGCAAGTAAGAGTAAAGTTGAACAACTACAAGAAGCGACAGAGCGAGATACTGAGTTACAAAATCTCATTAGTGTCGTCAAGTCGGGATGGCCAGAAAACAAAGCTGAAACACACACCTCATTTCGACAGTATATCAACATCCGCGACGAAATACACACGGCTAAAGGACTAGTATTCTGTGGTGAGCGTCTAATAATTCCACGTGAAATGCGCAAGGAGTTGCTCAACACACTCTATACTGGCCTGGAATGTCGGCGGAAATTGATGACTACATTTCAAGGTGTCCAACATACAATCGTTACAAGAGGAAACAACAAAAAGAACCTCTCATTCCTCATGAGGTACCCGAGAGAGCCTGGCAAAAAAAACTAGGCATGGACTTATTTGAGTTCGGATCCAGGGACTACCTAGTAGTAGTAGACTACTATTCAAAATATCCGGAAATAAGCCTGTTGGAAAACAAAACAGCGAAAACTGTAGTAGTACACCTTAAATCAATCCTAGCCCGTCACGGAATTCCTCAAACTATAATGTCAGACAATATGCCATTCAACTCCCGAGAGTTCAAGGAATTCGCGAAATCATGGGATATTGACCTCGTGACCTCAAGTCCAACATATGCTCAATCAAACGGACTTAGTGAACGAATGGTCCAAACAGTGAAAAACATTCTCAGAAAGTCTCAGGAAGACAACTCAGATCCATACATCGCGTTGTTGGAATACAGGAATACACCCCTATCTGGGATGAGTTACTCTCCGGCGCAACTTCTGATGAGCAGGACATTGAAATCTAAAATTCCTGTGAGCTCTGCAACGCTCACACCCAAGATCGCTGAGAATGCGCGAGAACAACTCGAGGTACGTCAAATGAAACAAAAGCTTTACTACGACCAAAAGAGTGAACCACTAAACGCTCTAACACCAAGAGATGTCGTCAGAATAAGAGTGCAGAAAACATGGGAACCAGCTGTGGTACAACAAAAACACACCACGCCAAGATCCTATGTTGTCCAAACACCCAATGGACAAAAATACAAGAGAAATCGGAAGCACCTACTTAAGACGCCAGAAGCGCCACCCGCTTTCGAAGCACCTGAAATCGACGAACCGATCGTCAACAATAATCCACCTCCAACTCCAGGTCCTGCCACAGTTAGTCCAGAGACAACGAACATTCCGACTGTACTGAACACGTGTAGGACAACATCTAGAGGCAGGGTTATCAAGAAACCATCTCGCTTTAAAGACTATGAGAAATACTAATGTGTCATAGACTTTAAGTGCATGGACAGGTGGTAAAGACCTGATCCCAACGGAGGGTTAAGTACTAGTAACCTCTGACCCCAGGTTTTCTTTTTTGTTTATGTTCTTTTGTTGTTTAAAAATGTTTGAGAAACGTTATGAAAAAGTGTTAAAAGAGTTAATTGAGTTCAAAATCTAGTCAAATGTGTTTTGCTGATGTATTAGGTATAATCGCACATTGATGCATGACATTTACTGAGTGTTAACTCTGTAAAAGGTTTGTGTGACACAACAAGTGCAGAACTGTGTTAGAACATTCATTATTCACAGACTCTACAAGTGATATCAGATCTAGTCAAAATTGATAGTTATAATCAATAGTTTTTCTATTGCAAATGGTTAAGATGTTTCTAGTAATGTTTAAAGTGAATGCTATTAACTGAAGAAATTATAAATGTCTTTTAAAAAAAAGAGATGTCACATATATTATATTTAGCATTCCGGATTATATGGTCCACTGTTGGCTCCTATGTTATGTGCGCTTTTATATTGACCAATCAGATTTACGTAATAAAGTTACTCCGGTTCAAGAAACCTCATGGCTTAGTTTGTTTACATGTTACAATCAGCTTATGTGTACTTTATGTTTACTGTGTACCACGTCATCAATATCGAATAAAACACATGCTTTAGAAGTCAGCCATCTTGTGTCCACTGTTACATGGTGTCAGAAGTGAAAATGAACGGTTTACGAGCCCAAGAATCCCTAAAACTTGACGGGAACTTGTCAGAAAACTGGCGCAGGTGGTATCAAAGATTTCAGTTTTATGAAACAGCGACAGGAATCGCAGAGAAAGTGGAAGGTGTCCGTTTAGCAGCGTTTCTACATGTTATAGGTACAGAAGCTTTGGACGTGTATAACACTTTGAAATTTGAAAACCCTGGGGACGAAAATAAACTGGAAAAAGGTTGTTGACAGATTTAAAGCCAACTGTTATCCTAGGTCTAACGTAACATATGAACGTCATTTGTTTTTATGCGTAACCAGGAAACAAACGAAACAGTTGATCAGTACGTCACTGAACACAGAAATAAAGCACGCACGTGTGAATTTGGAACACTAAATGACAGTCTAATCAAAGATAGGTAAGTTTGTAGCGTGCAAGATAACGCAGTATGTGAAAGACTTCTACGTGAAACGGACTTCGATTTAACTATAGCAGTGGATCTTTGCCATGCATGTGAAGCTAGTAAAACACACGCACAGGGCCTACGTGATGGCGAGAAATCTCAGCAAGTAAGTCTGGTGAAAGAAAATAAAAAAACATTCCGGCTCAAAACCTCAAAAATATGTCGAAAAAAGCAAAACACGTCCCGTTCATGAGAAAAACTTAAAAGAATGTGGAAGGTATGGTTACAACCAACATCCTGATAAATGCCCCGCTATCGGTCAATTATAAAGCAAGTGCCGCAAACCGGACTATTTTGCGGCGATGTGCCATTCCAAAACACCAACAAATAAACATTCTCAACATAATAGGAGAAGGAAAGGTCGACAGGTACATTTAATTGATGATGATGAGGAGGAGGATTACGATGAACATCCAATATTTGTGCAAGTCATTGGAAACCAAACTGTCAACACAAAACAAAATGACGCTGACAAAGATTGGTCTGTGACAGTGAAAATAAACAATCAAAACAAAAAGTTCAAAATGGACACTGGAGCCCAATGCAATGTCACGTCACATAAGGACTACAAAAGGTTAGGTGGAACAACAGTGACAAAAGTGACACCAAAGAAACTGGTAACATACACTGGTCAGCGAATCAAAACAGTTGGTACTACAATCCTAACATGTGAGTACAAGAATGCCTTCCATCTACTCGAATGCCAAATTGTGGATCATGATGTGACTCCTGTTATCGGACTCCAAACCTGTAAGGACTTGAACCTTATACAGAGGATTGAAACTGTCGAGAAAACACCAATACTGGCAGAATACACTGATTTGTTTGAAGGGCTTGGCAAAATTCATTAACATCACATAAACATTGACAAATCAGTAAACCCAGTTGTCCATCCACCAAGAAGGGTACCAGTCATGCTACATGATCGTGTCCGTAAAGAACTCGACCGGATGGAAAAAATAGGTGTAGTCGAAAAAGTAACTGAACCAACAGAATGGGTCAACTCTATGGTTGTGGTTACCAAACCCAATGGAAAATTGCGCGTATGCATTGACCCGAAGGACCTAAACAAAGCTATAAAAAGAGAACACTACCCGATGAAAACCATAGATGATGTCACATCCAAGGTTTCTGACGCAAAATTCTTTTCTAAGGTCGACGGTGAATGCGGATTCTGGCAAGTCGAACTTGACGACGAAAGCAGCAAATTATGTACCTTCAACACACCGTTCGGTAGATATATATTCATGGGACTTCCATTCGGAATATCCTCAGCTCCCGAAGTGTTCCAAAGGGCAATATCCGAGATCTACGAGGGAATGGATGGAGTTGAAACTATTGTAGATGACATTCTAGTATGGGGTCAAACTAAGGAGCAACACATGACAGTAGACTACGTGCTGTACTTGATCGTGCCCGTGACCGCAATCTTAAACTAAATCGAAATACAGTAAGTGCGAAATAGCCATGACTGAGCTACAGTACATCGGACATACCCTCAGCGACAAAGGTTTGAAACCGGACCCGGAGAAAATCCGTGCAATACGCGAAATGCCAGAACCTACTGACAAAACCGGCGTACAGAGGTTTATGGGAATGGTCCAATATGTCGCGAAATTTATTCCAAACTTGTCAGAAGTAAGTGCACCACTACGCCAATGGTTGGAAAAAAATGTGCAGTGGCATTGGGATAAGCATCACAGTCAAAGTTACGAACGCCTGAAGGACTTAGTATCATCGGCACCCGTGCTCAGATTTTATGACGTAACTAAACCAGTTACACTTTCTGTTGATGCCTCCTCCATGGGACTAGGAGCAGTGCTTCTCCAGGAAAATCAACCGGTCGCGTTCGCATCAAGGTCGCTTACACCAGCACAACAGAGATATGCTCAGATTAGAAAAAGAGATGTTGGCTATCGAGTTTGGAACGAAAAAATTCCATCAGTATCTCTACGGCAAGAAAGTAAATATTCAAACTGACCACAAGCCACTAGAAATCATAGTGAGAAAACCCCTGTACTTGGCCCCTACGCGTCTACAAAAAATGCTATTGAATCTACAGCAGTACGACGTAAATGTAGAATATGTACCGGGAAAATATCTGTACATCGCAGATACACTGAGTAGAGCACCATTGACTGAACAAGCTTCAGATCTAGAGGAGGAATATGATGTGAAAGTTGTACTGGCGGTCTCTGAAAATAAACTGGACATAATAGCCAGAGAAACGGAAAATGATCCAGGCATGAAACTTTGTGAAAAGAACTTGTACTGTCAGGGTGGCCCGACGACCAATCTGAGCCTACCGAGCGAGGACAAATGTATACTGGAACTTGTAGTGACGAGCTCATTTGTTGAAAAGGGTGTATTATTTAAGGGAGACAAAGCCTGTTATCTCATCCTTCCATGCGAAGTGATAATGTTGCTTAATAAATACATGAATCGCCATCTCGGGATTGAAAAATTGTAAGACAACGCGCCGCTGATGTACTATTTTGGCCCAGGCATGTCCTCAGCCAAATCGATGAAGTGGTAGGCAGCGACAGGTAGCAAAGTCCTGCCAGGCAGCATTAGACATTCAAATTCAAATCGGAACCGCTCTTACCAACATGATGGGGTACCGGATCGTCTATAGTCAAAAATTGGATCGGATCTCTTTCACTTGGGAGGAGTATAAAAACTATTTCACTACTTGTGGACTATTATTCCGAGTCTTTAGAAATCGCGAAGTTGAGCCGACACGAGGAGTGAAACCGTTAGTAATAATTGTAAATCACAGTTGGCAAGATACGGTATTCCAGATATTCTCATCACTGACAACGGACCACAATATAACTGTCGTGAATTCCGCAACTTTGCTACAAAGTATGGATTCGAACACAGCATGTCTAGTCCCAAATACCCCCAGTCAAATGGGATGGCAGAAAAAGCTGTTCAAACGACAAAAAACCTGCTCAAAAAAAGCCCAGCAGGATGGAACTGATCCGTACTTAGCCTTAATGGCTCATAGAAACACCCCCCGATCGTCCGCGATTGGTTCTCCGGCCCAACGGCTAATGGGAAGGAGAACGAAAACGCTCTTACCCACCTCTAACGAGCTACTGGTTCCAAAGATAATTCCGCATGTTAAAGAAGACCTACAGGAAAAACGACGAGTGCAGCAAACATTATTATGATCGTGGTTCACAGAGAGTTGCCTCACCATGACACTTGGACAAAATGTTAGAGTGCATTCTGGAAATGTTTGCAAGCCCGGTCGTGTCAATCGATTCTTCACAAAACATCCACGCTACTGTTTTTTTTTTTGTTTTTGTTCTTCCCCTCTCACTTTTTTTTTTTCTTTTTTACTCTGTCAGAGCAAACAATAAACGTGTATCGGAGGCAACAGACGACAACTTCGCGCCACTATAAGTGACAATTTACAGTTTATGGACATAATTCCACACGAGTTTGTTTCGGACCAGTTCACTGTAGCGAGAGGAACATGCTATTAGGTGAATCATCCGCGAGTGCATGTGGTAACAGAGAAAACTGTAGCACCGTGTTCTAGAGGGACTGTTACCACGAAGTGGTCGTGTTGTACGAGAACCACAGCGAATGAAGGACTATGAAAAGTTCTGATAAGCCTAATGATCGGCATACAGTAGCTGTTAGTTCAGATATATGTGTAGGATACGATGGCCGAAAACGGACTGACAGAATTGTGTTACTAGTAACACGTTTTCCGTCAGCAAAATATGTACGTACAGATTTTGTGTCAAAAACCTATAGTTATAGGGATGCTATAGTAGTACGTTTTCGTCAACAAAATTTGTACGTACATATTTTGTTGACGAAAACCTGTTGTTATGATAGTAGTAGATTTGGCTGTACGCGAAATGTGTACATGACAAAAACGTGTAGTTTTGAAATCTACTGAATCCATTATACCAATTAATATTCCTTTTTTCTGTGATTGATTGAGAATTTCGCATGTTTTACAAGCCAGCTGCGGTTGAAAAACCTACCTATGGTACAAGAATGATACAAGAGTAATATTTTAGATAACCTTTAATACACATTATAAAATAATATATGTAATGATTTAGAAAAATAGGGCTTCGTGCGGTCTTTAAATAGTTTACATAAATTATTTTTTTTCTCATGTCATTGGATTTCAAGCAAAATCTCAAAAATCGTTGCACAAATTCTATTTACAGTATAAAATACTGATACAATACTAGTACATATTTACGTATTTTACATTTAAGAACATTTTTATCTTCGCTGGTACATGTAGAACACCTCATGATCATGCCACGGCCCATAGTTGGGGAAATTAATAATATTAATACTTAATTACCACAACTTATCTCAATAAGTACTTGTTAAAGTGAATAGTCGGGCAAAGAAAAAATTTTCTTAGCTTGAACACCTTTAATCAATATATTGTTTTGTTCGGTGTTGTTAACAAATTGTTTTTGTTTAGTTTCCCTTTTTTTTCTAATAACATATCGAGATACCATGGACGTTCGTGAAAACGTTCCCGTTTTGTACTTCAGACACGTCCGCAAATTCTGCACAATATACATTCAATATTTGATAGTAACATGACATTCTGATTCCTGAAATTACAACTTATAAATATAACTAGGCACTATTAGATATACATGGAAAATACACTATCTTGAATATTTCATTAATTCATGCAGTCCATGATTTTTGTTTTTGATAAGTGATGGAAAATCAATGGTTGCTAAAATATCTCGGCTATGTGTCCACTCTATTTCATCTGAACTTCGGTCAAACAACGGACATCAATATTATAGTTTATCATCAACTTTTTTCCTGATGGTACAGCGTATCGTGCATTAAGACCGTCCCACTCTATACGGTGGACCGTCACAGACCCACTGTATCACGTGGATATATCCTAAATTAAATGGATGCCCACCCCAATACAGTGGACCACGGTGGAACAGTGAATATTAGTGGACAGTAATGGATTGTAGTGGACAGTCCTGTCGGTGGACGACGTGGACAAGCAACCGTCCACTTGGCCTCTACTGTGATTAACATCAAATACGTTTACGTATTTCAAGATGACGCTGCATTTCTTTCTTTATTATCATTTTCAGTGTCAAATCTAAAGAGTCACAAAGAGGGTATTTTGTATCGAACAATGTCATAATAGTTTTTTTTTTTTTTTTAATTTCATTTCGGGCGTACTGTCTCGCATATAAATTCAAGTCACATTATCTGTTGTCGGACTATCGGCCTTAGGACTAACGGGCCATCGGTACTATCGGGCCTTCGGACTAACGGGCCATCGGACTATCGGCCTTCGGACTAACGGGCCATCGGCCTATCGGGCCTTCGGACTAACGGGCTTTCGGACTATTGGGCCGTAGGGATATAAGGCGGCCACCTTGTAGAAGAAAGGTAAGAATAGTCCGAAGGCCCGATAGTCCGATGGCCCGTTAGTCCGAAGGCCGATAGTCCGACAATTAATTATGATCCACTGATAACGAAATCGAGAGGTAACATTGTATAAACTGGGATGTGTTGTTCGAACTATTCAAAAGTAACATTTATTAGATAAAAAGTTAATGTTTAAAATACATCACTACTAAGTCAAGAATTTTTTTTTCTGGGAAAATGCGGACTTGAACTATCCATTGATGAGACATAACCATGTTAACGTGGTTTACCGTACGCAGTGACTTTGCTACGCACTTATTTAGTTTTTATAACTTCCTACTCAAAAGTCCTATATTTATCAATTAAATTGTATGATAATATATCGTAATGCTTAATTGTTCCTTTTATGTGTATCAATTCAAATTAATCCATTACACGTACCGATATTTTAATTTTTTGTTTGCATTAGTTATTATGTTTCTGATACCACATAAATATTTCTATTTATCATTGTCCTTATAGACTTGCAGTTTTAAATATGATATTTTGCTACTTATCTCTGTATAAAAATAATCTAGTCTGTCTGTTGTCTGATTGTACGTCGGGACACAGTGTCCACCTGATTCTAGTGGACACGGTGTCGCGGTTGTTCTCTTGTAGTGCCACCTGCGCTTAAGGGTCTAATCAAGTAGTCTAAGAATCTTGTGCACTTCCGTGTCTAACTGTTTAGTCTAAACCTAGTAACACTCAGTAGTCACTAGTTAGTTCACACCTTTTTCTTCAATTGTGTAACCTTTTGGTTTACCTACCAACTGTATTTGAAACTATCATGACACTATCAACTCATGCAACAGACGGTTATTACATCTATAAATTGCCATTCGTCGGTCAGATCACTTATAAAATAGGCGTAGGATTGTACATGATACCCGTTAGAATAACCATGGAACAGGAAATTATTTCAACACATCACTTAACACAAAAAATGTAATATTCATTATGTTCCAGTGTGTGCTTAAAGAAGTTGTAGTATGCATATCTAAACCATACCAGGCTAGCTATTTTAAATTTGTAAGTTAGTTTTATGTGTGATATAGACTACTGGCAACAGTAAATGGAAGGGGTGAGCCGGGCGTTACGGCTTTAATGATTTCATTTGGTCTTCTGACACGCTAGTGTTTCAACTTTGTTTACTATGTTTGGAATAATATATATTTTGCTTTAATCTACACAAAAGGTTGTTTGCGGTCCAAAACATATATCTAGAATATTATAGTAAAGGTATATGTGTTATTGTTGTATTTAACGCTATTTATATTATTATCAAATTCGGAACTAACAGTGCTCCACAATTTGGCAAAGCTACGCTAATGCTATAATTATTGGTTATCTAATCACTCATAAATTATTTTGTTATTTGGTTTTTGATTTTTATTATACTTTAATCTATTTGTTTTTTGGTGTAGTAACACGAAGTAATTAATAAACCGTTAAAATCATAGGTTGTTTGTAAACACCGGAAGAATAATTTGTTAAATCAAAGTAAATGAAAAGTTCTGGACGGCCGCTTTCTACTTAGCGGCCTCAAAGTGAATGGATCTGAAGCTGAATCTTTACCGCTAAATTTTCACCTTTTGTTACAAAATTCTTTATAGTACTTAAATACCACAAGTCCATGTGTTTAAATAGAGAGGAAGAATAGTCAGTACTTTACAGTAGATCACAAGAATTTGAGAATTAGAAAGGTTTATATTCAATGTTGGATCCATCAGAGTGTCCATAGACCATTTTAGACGTACGTTTTAAGGATCTAAATAAAAAAATCGGTAAAATCGGTAGCCCAATAAGCATATTTCATCGCTAAATAGTAAATATATTTAAGGATTAACTTGAATAGATTTTTTATGTTATGGAGATATAACACAAAAATCTGAGTGTACTCTAAATAAACCGCGAAGCGGTTATGATGAGAGTACACTCAGATTTTTGTGTTATATCTCCATAACATAAAAAATCTATTCAAATTAATCCTTATAATTCAATTTACTAAAGATAATCTCTTACAACATTTAAAATTTATTTTGGGACTCTTTTGTCTATGAAATTATTACGCTGTCATCTCAGCCAATCAGAAAGCGACGTTACAAATACGTAAATGTACCTTAACCAAATCGGCTTTTGATGTCATAAAACATCAACGTTCAGTGGGTTTTGTAAACTTGGAGATCCCAAAAGTTATAACTCTTACTCTATGTACGTAATATATCATCACTGCCTAAACAGTAATTGTAAAGAAATACACAATAAATATTTACGTGTATATTTTAATATCAATTACGCGTATTGTTTAGCTCTCTGTTATTTTACCCATCCTCTCCGAAATAAGCATGCACTTATCTGTTTACATACAATATATTTTAAACATGGGGATCTTACATTTGTTTGGTATTATTAATTCTATCTTCCAGCTATCGATATATAATAAATATATATCGCACCTCGGATAGAAATGTCCCCAAATGATTGGCGGAGAGCCGTCACGTGGTGACCCCCTAACACTTTATAGGGGGTCAGTAAATTTTATTATGGGGCAATATGGCGGCTGTCGCCCTCGCTTCAAAATTTAAAGACATTCTCTTCAACTAAATATGCCACTTCATTACCGTAAAACTATATATTACTTGTTAATTTTTTTGTAAAAATAATTTTAATCGTTTTAATACTTCAAATTAAATGAAATGCATTTTTTTAAATACGAGTTGCTTCCCCTACGCCAGTTTGAAAGTTGATGACGCGGCGAAAGGCAAACGTAAACAATATTCAAGCGTTTTTCTAGACTGTGATTATAAACAAATGGAGGTGTTCGTACCTGTAGATCATATCAATCCTCACACTACAATCAATTTGTCGGCATAAACTTTTCAGTGATTAGCTCAGCGAGAATGCACAGATGATCAAGGAGATTGTGCTTAAAATGTTAGATGGATGTTGTGTCACTCTTGTTTGTGATGCTTTCAATATACATAACGGTCTGGTGTAGTATTGAGGTAGGCCAACTGTGCACATAGGAATGTCGAAATTATCGTTTGATTTATGAAATAATTCAGTATTATTCTGCAGGTTCCTTATGTAGTATATTTGAAAGTTCTTAAAATAAATAAATAAATAAATAAATGTATAGCCTACTGAAGTAGGCCAATTATTTTAAAAGTGTCGATTGTTTGTTATCATTCGCCAGTATGATTTAAGTTTGATTTCATATTCTTGACCAAACATAATAGGAAACAAAGAATTAATTCAAACAAATAAATAGTCCTCGAGTGCGATTAAATTCGTTTATATAGTCAGTAACTGACCCCCTATAAAGGCATAGAGGGGAGGCTCAGTAAGAATTTAATAGTATAGGAGGCTCGGGCTACGCCTCGCCCCCTATAAATCTTACTGACTGATCTACCACTCTGATAACATAAATCGAGGTTTTCTCTCCAATGAATCATAACAATTCACACGTACAATCATTTTTTATCGGATAACTTCAGTCCCTTGAGATATTACATCTCACGCAAATGCACCACAATGATTTGGAGATTTGCTTAAAATATTAATCATAGTTTGTGTCACTACATTGTTTGGATGCTTCATTCAATAAACAACGTATCTGGTCAAAAATTGAGGTAGGCCAACTATTAAACAAACATAGGAATGTCGAAATTAATCGTTGAATTTATAAATAATTCAGTATCAATTCTGCACCTGTTCCTTATGTAGTATATTAGAAAAATTCGTTTTAAATAAATAAAATAAATAAATAAATGTATAGCCTACAGAAGTAAACATTTTAAAAAGTGTCGATAGTTTGTTATCATTCGCCAGTAAGTCTACAATTTAAGTTTTGATTTTCATATTCTTGACCAAACAAATAGGAAACAAAGAATTGAAATCAAAAACAAATAGTGTTTATAGTCCTCGATGCGATAAATTCGTTATATAGTCAGTAAGTTGACCCCGCTATAAACATAAGGGTCAGTAAGAACGTATAGGAGGCTCGGTGCAATAAAAACGCCCTCGCCCCCTATAAATCTTTACTGTCATTATGCCTTTATAGGGGGTCAGTAACTGACTATATAACAGAATAATATAATATAATAGAATGCCAAATACGCATATTATAATATACAATGTGTCAGTTCGGTCGTATTGTCCTTCTAGATACGTATAAATCGTTGGTACACAGATACTGTATGTATCATTTTACACTATTAATACACTGTACAAAAATATTT
>NW_027187537.1:0-82356 GCF_041381155.1 Argopecten irradians | reverse complement strand
GATCTGCGATGAGTTCAATAATGGTCAAAATCCGTCAATATTTTCAAGAGTTACGGGACTTTGTCAATTGTCAAAACAGATAAATCCATGGTTTCGGATCGATAACTTAAGTATTTATCATCCGATTTCAACCAATTTCAATATATTGCTCTATATTAATGAGATCTTAGATGGTTTTGAAACTGGTCAAAATCCGAGAGTTATGGGATTTTAAAATCGTCAAAACATAGTTTCCGCTAACATAGTAACATTGGTGTTTATTGTCCGATTTCAGCCACATTTGGTGTGTTGCTTTTATTCAATGAGATCTTAGATGGGTTCCATACTGGTCAAAATCCATCAATAATTGCAAGAGTTACGGAACTTGATACCTTCACTTAATTATTAACAATATTTTCATCTGTAAATAACTATTTTTTGTGATGATGTGCAGGCGACACACCACTTTCGTGGAATTCTTGTGCATTCTATTAATCATTATTATTTTCATGTATTTCAATTTCAGATGACCAAAATTGTCTGCAGTTCAGACATGGACGTTCTCCTGGATGAAGTACTCTGGTTGGTGAGCGAGGCTATGGTGGAGTGGCTTAGCATGGAGTGTGTGGATATTTATATCCCACCACCATTCATGGCCTTTGTCCGTGAACTTTTTGCCGCCTACGGCATGGCAGATACAATAGTTTTGCTTGCATTCTTTCTCAGCTGTAACTATAAAAAAGTGTTTTAAGGTTCCAATGCAAATGCCATATTACCGCTCTTAAAGTTTATGTAAAAGAATAGTGTTTCATTACTGTGTTTAGCAGAAATTGAAGGAAATTCAATTACCACCATTGATAAGAATTTTTGCAGCAGAATTATAATACTAGATTATCTCCCCTAGTTAGAAACATGTTATAAAGACAAAAAATATGAAGCAAAGTCTAGTAGGTACTGTATCGTGTTCATGACAATTGTATGTCATCATATGTGTCACCATATGTAGAACGAGTGTCATACTAGATATTGTTATTCATGAAAAACAAGAGCTGGCAGTTACTCTCAGGATTATAGTCATTGTTTGTTTGTTTGTTTGATTAATTAACGTCCTATTAACAGCTATGGTCATGTAAGGACGGCCTCCCATGTATGCGGTGTGTTGCGTGTATGTTGTGCGAGGTCCGTGTTTCGGGAGACTGCGGTATATTCATGCTGTGTCTTCTTGTATAGTGGAACTTTTGCCCTTTTTATAGTGCTATATCACTGAAGCATGCCGCCGAAGACACCAAGCAACACACCCCACCCGGTCACATTATACTGACAACGGGCGAACCAGTCGTCCCACTCCCTCTTTGCTGAGCGCTAAGCAGGAGCAGAAACTACCATTTTTAAAGACTTTGGTGTGTCTCGGCCAGGGGACAGAACCCAGAGCCTTCCTCACAGGGACGAACGCTCAACTCAAAGCCAAAAGTGAGGCGGTGCCAAGGGAGGCATTAGGAAGGATAAAGTCAGTTAGGGAGAATAGAAAAGATAATATCCTAAATTTAGTCGCCTTTTACGATCATGCAATAGGGGCAGCAGGTACAATTCTAACGCCCTACCTGCAGGGCTGGATTATAGTCATGTTTTTCTACACTGTATATAATTGAGTTATAATAAATTTGATTTCTTTGTAGATGTCGGAACTACTTATCGGAGGTTTCTGGAGTGACATGCCAGCCAAGAACTGCTAATAAATGTTTAACACCTGTAGAATCAATGTCTGTTTTAATTTATAAAAAAATGTGTTTACATGTATATAACATATGTCTTCAGTGTTTTTATCATATATCATATAAAACCAGACATTGATCTATAAATGTATATGAAAAACAAAGATGGACCGTACATGCTTCAAAGTTCTCTATTTATAAATATGTGTTTGTTTGTTTGTTTGTTTGATTTATTAACGTCCTATTAACAGCTATGGTCATGTAAGGACGGCCTCCCATGTATGCGGTGTGTTGCGTGTATGTTGTACGAGGTGAGTGTACTGGGAGACTGCGGTATGTTCGTGTTGTGTCTTCTTGTATAGTGGAAACTGTTGCCCTTTTTATAGTGCTATAACACTGAAGCATGCCGCCGAAGACACCAAGCAAACACACCCCACCCGGTCACATTATACTGACAACGGGCGAACCAGTCGTGCACTGCTGACAAGAAAACAAATCATTGAATTGAAACTTAAGGCATCTATTTGTGGAATATTTGTGTTATTACAGCAGAAATTCTGAGAAGCATGTACCGAGGTTTTTATTTTTCACCAACGATATTATAGATATCAAAATCACCAATTCACGTCATATATAATGATGGCGTCGTATCATTGATGATGATAATATCCCGTCAAATAACTACAATATCACATCATATAATGACGAACTCTTATCATATTATGAACTTTAATAACATAAGGCAGTTATGGCAGTTCATAGTTTTACGCAATGCAAACTACTGTATTCTTATAGCGCGTTTAGCCTAATACAACATTTGCATAGATCTCATCTTTCAAATCCAAGCTCATGTTAACTTCATTTCCAGATTAATTTTCTTAATCGGTATAATATGCAAGCAACACAATTGACAAACAATCTAAATAATTAAAGTTAAAATTGAAAAATAGCTTACCTTTGATACAAATAACAACAAAATTGATGTTCTTAGACGCTTCCGTCGATTGCAAAATCTTGCATACATGGATCAGAAATCTTGCACATGCGTGATTCGAAACTCTGCACATGCATGAATTCGAATTATTGCACATGCGCAAATAAGAAAAAGGGGCAATATTATACACTCTTCCTTTAATCTATTGTCAATATGCGTACAAAGAGATAAGTTAGATGAATCAGCATTCATAAATAAAATATTATGTTAAGTTATTGAAGATTCAAAGATCTTACAAATTGTATACAACATTTCGTTAAATATTATTCTCATAAAGCGTAAGGTATGTCCATCCCATGTGCAATACAGTTACATATAACGTAATTTAGTTCAAAAAGTTCAATTTTTAAAATAAATGATCTAAGGCTCTTTACTACACCTCCTTTTTCTGATAAATGAAAACTTCTGCGTCCACGGTAAAACATAGTTCATTGTCAAAAGAGAGAAAAAAATATTGGAAATTTGACAGAATTATTACAACTTTGGTTTACAATGTCGGCATATAGTTCGCTACAACTATATTAACTTGTATGAAACAGTAGCTTGGGAAGCACATGCAAAATAATAAATTATTGCGTGCGAACGCAATACTATTGCGCTTGAACACAGTGGTATTGCGAAAGTAACATTATTGCGCGTGAACGCAACAGTAATTGAACGCAAACTTATTGTGTCTGAATCCATTGATTGATTGACCAATGGCAACTTGAAAGTAAGTCAAGGTCATTCAAATACACAAAGTTATAAGTATTATTTTTAACATCGTGCAGGCTAAATATCTCCTTGAGTTTTAAGGTCTTTGAATCTTTCATGTCGTTTGTTTCTGTCATACAACATTAATTGTACTACGCCACACTACACGTAATGTTGTAATGCAACAAGATTTTAGCATACTACATAACATTATAACATTAAAGGTCAATGTCATTTATCTAAACGAACTTATGAGCCATTCGCGCAATCGTAATATAGACCAATATAGCTCTACAGACGTTTTAGTTATTAACAAGAAGTTTCAAATACTATTAGGTCACACTTCCACACGAAAGAGTCAACAGGGGTAAAATCTGTATAGTGTAATGATCACACATAAAAACGACAGGAGTCTGTATATTGTGAGGATCACATTTCAAAACGGGTGAAGTCTGTATATTGTGAGGATCACATTTCAAAACGGGTGAATTCTGTATATTGTGAGGGTCACATTTGAAAACGGCTGGAGTCTGTATATTGTGGGGGGTCACACTTGAAAACGGGAGGAGTGTGTATATTGTGGGGGTCACAATTGAAAACGAGAGGAGTCTATATATTACTAGGGTCACATTTGAAAACGGGGGTAGTCTGTATATTGTGGAGGTCACATTTAAAAACGGGAGTAGTCTGTATATTGTGGAGGTGACACTTGAAAACTGGAGGAGTCTGTATATGGTGGAGGTCACATCTGAACACGGGTGGAGTCTTTGTATTGTGGAGGTCACACTTGAAAACGGGAGGAGTCTGTATAATGTGAGGGTCACATTTGCAAACGGGAGGAGTCTATATATTACTAGGGTCACATTCGAAAACAAGGTGAATCTGGATATTGTAGAGGTCTCATTTGAACACGGGAGGATTCTATATATTACTAGGGTCACATTTAAAAACGGGAGGAGTCTGAAAATTTGCTGGGGTCACACTTGAAAACGGTTGGAGTCTGAATATTGTGAGGGTCACAATTGAAAACGAGAGGAGTCTATATATTAATATGGTCACATTTGAAAACGGGAGTAGTCTGTATATTGTGAGGGTCACACTTGAAAACGGGAGTAGTCTGTATATTGTGAGGGTCACACTTGAAAACGGTAGGAGTCTGTATATTGTGGGGGTCAAACTTGAAAACGGTTGGAGTCTGAATATTGTGAGGGTCACAATTGAAAACGAGAGGAGTCTATATATTACTAGGATCACATTTGAAAACGGGAGTAGTCTGTATATTGTGAGGGTCACACTTGAAAACGGGAGGAGTCTGTATATTGTGGGGGTCACACTTGAAAACGAGAGGAGTCTGTATATTGTGGAGGTCACACTTGAAAACGGGAGTAGTCTGTATATTGTGGGGGTCACATTTGAAAACGAGTGGAGTCTGTATATTATAAGGGTCACATTTGAAAACGGGAGTAGTCTGTATATTGTAGAGGACACACTTGAAAACGGGAGGAGTCTGTATATGGTGGAGGTCACATTTGAACACGGGTGGAGTCTGTGTATTGTGGAGGTCACACTTGAAAACGGGAGGATTCTGTATATTGTGAGGGTCACATTTGAAAACGGGAGGAGCCTATATATTACTAGGGTCACATTTGAAAACGGGAGGAGTCTGTATATTACTAGGGTCACATTTGAAAACGAGAGGCGTCTGTATATTGTGGGAGTCACAATTAAAAACGAGAGGAGTCTATATATTATTAGGGTCACATTTGAAAACGGGAGTTTGTTTGTTTGTTTGATTAATTTACGTCCTATTAACAGCTATGGTCATATTGTGGGGTCACAATTGAAAACGTGGGTAGTCTGTATATTGTTGAGGTCACACTTGAAAACAGGAGGAGTCTGTATATTGTGGAGGTCACAATTGAAAACGGGTGGAGACTGTATATTGTGAGGGTCACATTTCAAAAAGGGGGTAGTCTGTATATTGTGGAGGTCACATTTGAAAACGGGAGTAGTCTGTATATTGTGGAGGACACACTTGAAAATGAGAGGGTCACATATCTTAATATTTCTTCTAGGTATTTTAATCAATGATCCTCAAAGTATCATAAACGGCACTCCGATGTGGTATCGTTATCACATTCTATTATACTGCACGAGTGTAGGCCTATACGCCTAGTATTAAAGTTTTATATGTTATTCCTTGTATTTTTTTAGGAAATATAAGTCCGACATCATTTAAGCACCATGTGTTTTTACATATATTGACTAGAATGTCAACATTTCCCTTTTGACGTTGTGGTAATACCCAATTTCGTCTGCTAGAGCTTTGCCAGTCCATGTATTAAACTATGCCATTATTTTTGCCTCGCGCATGCGCAATACGTCACAGGTCACACTTGAAAACGGTCACAAATGAAAATGTCACACCGGCATTGCAACTTGCCTATCACTGCAATTAATTAACTCCTAACACAGGAGAGCTATGCAAGGGGAAATAACCCCTGTCCTACAATAGCATGTAGGATATATGCGCTATACATGCATTTATGGCCATCATACAAAACTTAATTTTAATTACAAAAATTATCACTTTGACAGAGAATTTCAGGGACGAAATAGTTTGAAAAAACTGTCAGAATTATTTTGGTTTACGTAGTCATCTCGCCCAAAATGCACAATAAAGCTAGTTGTATACTGTATGTATACTGGGACGAAATATCGTTTTCACGTTCATTCTCCACTAATTTGCATGTTTTCAGAAATGAAAACATAAAATATGAAAATTGAAAACAAAGTTCTTATGTATTGTCATTTGTTTGGCAAATATCTCTACTTTTTAAATCCAAAAGGGCTGGCTCCTATCTTTACTCAAATAAAAGTTATAATTGTTACAGTCAACCATCATATTTTGGTAAAGAACAGATACGTGACTTTGTTAAAATGAACTAAATTGAGGTTTGTCATTAGAAATGCCACATAATATACACTTTAACTGAATTTTTGCTTTGGTTTTGGACTTTTCTTTCCATTCAAAGCCATTTGTCCGTCTCGAAAGCAACTTGTCTTTATCAATTGCAGTTATGAAAAGTTCATTTGTGAATATTGGTTTGTATGATTCATAAGTGTGTTCGAATAGTTTCATATAAAAAAGTACAAAAGTATTTTGTTTCTATATTTTTCCTTATTACCAAACTGTACCTTTTTTTGCATCAGTACATGTCAGTAATTTTGTATTCGTATAAATCACAAATTACTGTATAGGACATTAAAATCCTGCTTTAAACAGTAACGTATATGTCACAACATACTTAATATATGACTGTAGAAATCTGACAGGATTATTATGTTTTTCTGTTTCATAAATTCGTCAAAATGCATTAAAGAAAACGTACTTTTCAGCGGTTTCACTTCTCTGCAATACTTTAGATGATTTTTGCCTAAATTAGCAGCGATAACGTATCTGTTCTTTTGGTATATGTCTTTATGAAGTATTAGAAAATAAACGAATTCAATAACACGAATCTGCTTCAAAACTTGTAGTCAAAACTACAACATCAAATTATCAAACGATAGATCAAAACTATTGAAAGCGGCGTCGATGAAGAGATGATTATGTTTCTACCATATTGGTAACGTATCTGTCTACACCGATTCCCATTGACTGCGGATGGTTTCAGCGTTCTTGTCATTTAATTGGGAAAAAACGACCCGCACGGCTGACAGGTAGATGTGATAACTCATGATAAACAGTTCGTCTGATATTATTGGCCAACGAAACCTCACTTGTCCTTTGTTGATGTTTTTTGACATGAAGCAAAGGAATAATTCATTCTCATTGTCCTCGCCTTCCTTCACCTGAGAAACGTATCAGTCTCCGTCATACTTGATTGCCACAAACAACCCTAAACTTACATTTTCTGACCATATCTAGTCTGAAACAAATTGCTACAAATGAAACCAAGTTCACTCAAATTAAGGTTTACGTACAAAAGTACAGATCCGTTACCAAATATGACAGGTACGTTACCAAATAAACAGATACGTTATTTCATGTTTATATATCACATTACCGTATCATTAGTATAACAAACATTCTAATAATATCTGGCTATAAAATGTATTTGAATTAGTCGATGTAACAGTTTTTTTATTAGTTTTACACTAAATATTAGAGTAAACGGTACATCTTTCATCAAACAGATATGTGATCTTTTATACCAGATACGTTACTATTTTGATATGCGAGTTATACATTTAACAATTAATTATATACCTAATAGCTTAATCAATACAGCTAACTAGTGTTAGAATTCACGTGATTATTATCAGAAATGTATATATATGTTACTATGTACAGGTATATACTAAAGGAAAGTAAAGGTTTTTCTTATTTCGAGTTTCCCAACACTGGCAACACAACGAATCTTCCCGCTTATAAACTATGGACAAACTCTCAGACACTTGCCACGTGGTTAAGCTAATTTCGAATGTTTTTATGACAAGCGAGAAGAATTTTTGATCAGTTATGCGTGATTTTTAGGGCGAGCAGAGTACGCTCGCCCTATTGTTTTCCTTGTCGTGTGTAGAGTCTGTGTACATCCGTTATGCCTAGTGCGCATGAAATACCGGAAGTGAGATCTACGTATTGAATAACTATATTCTGTTGGTCTTTGGCTTATGATTACATAAACATAAATTAAATATTAACTCTTTTGCAACGATTTACATATGCAATTGTCAGTAATCAAGAACGTACCTGGATTAAACACTTATCACAAAAATACGTTTGGAACTGGAAGCGTATAATCATAAAAACGCTTGCATCTCTCTATATATTCAAGCACCTCGCCGATTTTGTACACCAATGTGCATTAAGGTTTAAATAGTCGATAAAGGATTATGGAACTGGAAGCGTATAAACATACAAACGCTTGTATGGCTCAAGAAATTCATGCACCTCACCGATGATGTATTAAAAAGGTTCAAATAGTCGATAAATATAGACGCATTGTGAAGCGCATTATCATACGATTGAAACAAAAAAAAAGACTATAAAATATCAGTCTGGGTGTCTGAGCTCTAGATCTAATGTACCCCAGAAAGGCGTTCAAGCGTGGCACAGGTGAGTCACCATGTGCACAGAGACTAGACAGTGTTCTAGCGGACGACTATTTTGAACAGCGAATCAAGTCTTGAGTCTATCGTATCAATATCTACAATGTATATAATAATAAACACGCTTCTATGTAACAAAGAACACACTTAACAAAGTTCAAAGGTATTTCACATTTAAAGTTCTGATGAAGTAAAGGAATGTATCTATTACAATACACCAAGGGTGTAAACCATCTCCTTGCAATAGTCCCAGAGATAATGAGCGAAAGTGCTATGTACACGGGGACACCTGTTGCCGAGGATTATTTCATACTGGAAATTAAGGTTAGGAAGTAGTTAGCGAGCACTTAATGTCTAACAGACATATTTTAGTTTCCATAACGTATCTGTCGGTAACATACTGACCGACACTAACCCCTCTCATCATTTAAATGACACCGTGTGACTTGTCCACCAATCCACAAACATTGTAACACTTAGTATTCTATACTTTTCAAACTGTGATGTGAATTTATCTCTGTGGGAAAGTGGCATCTTAGGTAATCAAGTACATAGTAGTAACGTATCTGTTGATGTCGTTGCGTAACATGTATATTTTCAAGATTAGATCGCACCTGTCCATTTAATTGTTAATGGATGTGTCCTTGTCATAAAGGTAAAAGTTGGTATACAGATTAAAGTTCATTATCACGGAGAAAACGTGGACATTTGATAATACATTAATTGTGTACATGATTTTATTTGTTTGTAACGTATCTGCCAGCATAGTTTGTGACAATGATAAAATGAGTTGCATCAAAAAATATCTAAGCATTTTGTGTGGCAATACTTGTCGTCTATTCTCATTGCGTATGCTAATATCTATGATATGGTAGAAAAAATGTAACATTTACCCATTTCCTTAGACACAGTTGATTTATGAAATACATTATAGCTTAAGAGGACAGTCGAAATTCGTCACGAGAGCCATATTTAATGTGAATATGGCCGTGAGCAAGTGTCATAAAGAGTGAGTGGTGCATGATGATGAGAAAAATCTTAATTGAGTCAGAGCTCGGGATCTCACGACCCGCCGGTTGTTTGTGAGCCCATTCGCAATGAGTTTCAAGCACTAATAGTGAGGAAGGCCTCTGGGTTACTCTGACGTTCCGTGGCCGACGCAACCCACATATACATCATATCACACACGTCCTGTTAATCTAACGCTAAAGCGCTACCGCCCGTAGTGATCTGAAGCCTTGAGCACTGTACCGCCGACCCTCAGATCGACAACCAAAGGAGGAGGCTCCAGCTCCAGCTCGCGGTCTCGCCCCCCCCCCCCCCCCCCCCCGTTGTTTCCCACCACTCTATAACAAGTATAATGTGGAAGGGGGGCGGTTGTGTTTGCTTGGTGTACTTCGGCCCGCGCCACATGATTCAGTGACTCCCCACCTAAGAACGCTCTCAATAATATAATAGGCCAAAAGTTCCGACTATACGAAGGAAGACATCAAACGAGTGATATGTTAGGGACGCAAAGGATCACCCCGAAACACACTCACCGTACGCAACGAACATAGCAACGCAACAAACATAATACCGCATACGACATGGGAGATTGGAGTGAGAAGGGGAGCCGTTCCTTTACATGACCTTACACTGTAAAAAGGACGTAAATATAAGTCAAGACAAACAAAACATAACAAAAAGTGTGGAAACAAACTAGATATACTAACACTGATTTTTAAAGGTCCCGATATTGATAGGTGAGACTTAATAAAGGACATATAGTACTATTTAGTGGAGACCTATGATACGTTTCAATGATTTTGAACATTGTAGTAAATGTAATATTATATGAAAGTCGCTCGTGGTATAAAGGTCATCTGAAAACGGGACCCACCAATAAAATAATGTCAGATATCCGTTTATATAATCGGAGACGATAGTGGTTATTGATGGCTCAGTAAATTAAACTCAGATTGGCTAGAACGCCACACAACCTTGCAGATTGGACCCCAGGGGGTCTCAAAAGAGCCTTTCTGTGTAACCACTTGCCACCCAGGCAAAATCTATCAAGAATAAAGCAAGCACTTGGGTATCTACTGTCGATGAATACCACCTCCCGATCCCTCTACCGATCCCCCTCAAGGTGCTAAGATACAGACATGACAACACATAGTACCTTACACCTTCTGACAGATCTCAGGAAGCGGCTGGACCTAAGGCACGCATTGACTCAATAACAATCTGTCGAAAATAAAATAGAGCACATTTTGCCAAACATAACCTTGGTAAAGGGATATCTTAAAGGATATAACATTTGTACTGTTGTAGATGTTTTTGTTTTTATCTGGTCTCTTTTTTAGAAAAGAAACATCCTCGGTTCTACCCTTGTTCGTCCTTTCTTCACTTAATAGTGTCCACCCAACATCATCTAACACTTAAAGAAGAGAGTACCCCTACTACTGCTTACTTAATAACCCCTGTCTGTCCTTAGGCCATAACACTATTAAATGAGAGTGCCCTCTGGCCCCACTAAGTTCAAAGTATATACGTCTTCGCCTCTTATTATATAAGCGCATGATTCACCTATTTTGGGACAACCGTGTTCTGACGGAAGATAGATAACAATGTGGGATCGCAAAGATAGGGTTACTCTATTGAAAGATGCCGCTAAATACTGTATAAAACCCTTGCCCTTTGGCTTACTTCTCTCCCTAGAATACTACAGCATGATAATGTCCTTTCGCATTTCTCGGGTAAATGCCCTAGTCCCCCCTTATGATTGTCTGTAGGAAAAAACACATCACCTGATTCAGCCAACACGATTAAAATTTCCTCTAATAATCACCTACAGGAAAACCCAAAACTGATAAGGTCAAGACCTCCTGAACTGACCTCCTATTCATTCTGCTAAATCTCCTTATCTCTCCATCTCTTTCCCTAAGAAACTCTAGATTTTAAAACTTAAGGAAGTAGACACGTCCAAATCCTAGCAATCACACACCACGTAAAAAATACTATCATCCCTGCGGGGGCATAGAACCTTTGGGCCTCCATAATTCCAACTTTACTGACTATTTTTACTAACAGCCGACCACAGAACTCAGAAACTACTCTACCTTGACTGAGCTTGGTTCCTGATGAAATCAAATAAAAACTAAGGAGGAATAAAACAATGGGTAAACCTACAATAGAGCGGGGTCATCCCTTCTCTTTCCCAATTCAATTCTACGCAACCAGGCTGCATACCATGACAACAATGCCTTCCATTCGTGTAAGCTGACAATGAAAGTTAAAAAGTATACATTTGAGATAATAAAAAAATTAAAAATTCGTTTCTGAGACAACCCCTTGCGTGTCTAAGGACGGGCAGTCGCCATTTTGTTTTAACTCTGCTTGGATACATCACCGGGTACCGACCCCTATATAAAGCGCGTGAACCACACACACGTGCGATCAGTCGAACGCTCGCCGTTCAAGGTGTAACATACTGTAGTATATATAGAATTGTACCTGCTGCCCCTATTGCATGATCGTAAAAGGCGACTAAATTTAGGATATTATCTTTTCTATTCTTCCTAACTGACTTTATCCTTCCTAATGCCTCCCTTGGCACCGCCTCACTTTTGGCTTTGAGTTGAGCGTTCGCACCTGTGAGGAAGGCTCTGGGTTCTGTCCCCTGGCCGAGACACACCAAAGTCTGTAAAAGTGGTAGTTTCTGCTCCTGCTTAGCGTTCAGCAAAAAGGGAGTGGGACGACTGGTTCGCCCGTTGTCAGTATAATGTGACCGGGTGGGGTGTGTTGCTTGGTGTCTTCGGCGGCATGCTTCAGTGATATAGCACTATAAAAAGGGCAAAAGTTCCACTATACAAGAAGACACAACATGAATATACCACAGTCTCCCGAAACACGCACCTCGCACAACATGCACGCAGAACACCGCATACATGGGAGGCCGTCCTTACATGACCATAGCTGTTAATAGGACGTTAATTAATCAAACAAACAAAAAAATATACCCAATACGTATTTACGTGTAACCTGAGACCATGCCATAATGATAAAATGGTTAGTACTTTCAATGTTTTCTCAAATAAATTTTCTAAGAACCATATATATATTTATACAGTTAAATTAAAAGTAATGAATGAATTCATACCTTTTTTCCACGTGCGAGATCCATTTTGATTATAACGTAAACAAACTCGGAAATTCTAATAGCAGATAACATTTGCAAACTAAAATTAAACACTGCACTCACCTGACAAGTGTTCATTGAAGTAATATTGTCGCAACTAGATCCCAAAATATGTCAAAAACGAGCTAATAAAACACTTCAAGATACATTAGATATTACACGCACATGTACACGTGTGTGCCTTCGGTAGTTTCATATGAAAGCGTCACTTGTTCGGGACAGGTGGTCACGTGCACATGGCCAGTCGAGTACATCAGGTACGATAGTATACGTGGAGATGTGTGGACGGATTATTATTAGGATTTCTATTCATTTGTGTGGAAAGTTAAATTTGTGAAACATCTAAATGACAGCTTAGAAGAGTTGACGTTTGCTTGCTAAAACAAGCCCTACACATATTTACAGGTAAGGGGTTTTGTTTATGTATTAGTAGGTGATACACAGTGGACAACTTCTAGGTGTTTATGTACATGACTGAACGCACGTGTGTCGATTCACGCGCTTTATATAGGGGTCGGTAGGCGTCACGTATCCAAGCAGAGTTCAAACAAAAATGGCGTCCGTCCGTCCATAGAAACGCAAGGGGCTGTCTCAGAAACAAAATTGGAAAAAAAAATCTTCATTTTTTTTTTTAAATCTCAAATGTACATTTTTAACTTGCATTGTCAGCTTTAACATAACTGTAATATGTGATCTTTTTTAAGAGTGAGGTACTCCCAAACTTCTCCTCCTCAGATATCCGCTGCGGATATTGCTGCCTGTAACCGGAAGTTCCCGTCGCCACCAAAGTCCTCTCCTTGAGACGCTTGAAATTGGCAAGGCCTATTCTCCGGATCGTCCCGATCCGAAGCCTCATCAGAATCACACTCCACATTACCGCTTGGCCCTCGTCTGTGCCCCGATGCATAGCCTTATAATCTTTCGGAGGTAGTTTCCTCGTTTCCACGCCCGATTTATTACTGGACGCCATCACACACTCACTCGGACTAATATCCGGTTTAGAATCCTGACTATAGTAGTGCTTACACCTGAAATGTTGCACTTCTGATGTATGACCTGAGATGTTTTCAGGCCGTCGGAGACGAGGATTTCATATTTTTAGCCCACCATCACCACTATTCAAAATCTCCCTTTCGTCCGTGGTCCGTCCTTCCGTTAGTCCGTCCGTCCGTTAACAATTCTTGTTACCGCTATTTCTCAGAAAGTACTGAAGGGATCTTTTTTCAAATTTAACATGTAGGATCCCCTGGGGCCCTAGTTGTGCATATTGCAATTTGGGACTGATCGGTCAACAAAATGGCCGACCGGCGGCCATCTTGGATTTTGATAGTTAAAGTTTGTTACCGCTATTTCTCAGAAAGTACTGAAGGGATCTGTCTCAAATTTCATGTGTAGGTTCCAATAGGACCCTAGTTGTGCATATTGCATTTTGGGACCGATCGGTCAACAAAATGGCAGACCTGCGGCCATCTTGGATTTTGATAGTTAAAGTTTGTTACCGCTATTTCTCAGAATGTACTGAAGGGATCTGTCTCAAATTTCATACGGAGGTTACCCTAGGGCCCTAGTTTTGCATTCTGCATTTCGTAACTGATTGGTCTACAAAATGGTCGACCTGTCGCCATCTTTGATTTTGATAGTTATCGCTATTTGTCAGAAATTACTGAAGGGATATCTGTCAAATTCCATGCATAGGTTTCCCTTGGGCCGTAGTTGTGCATAGTGCCTTTGAGACTGATCGGTCAACAAGATGGCCAACCAGCCTCTATCTTGGATTTCACCGCTGTTTCTCAGAAAGTAATGAAGCGATCTGTCTTAAATTTCATATGTAGTATGTTTGAAAAAGTTTGAAAAGCAGGGAAAAAAGATCCCTCTTTCCATTGTCAGACATAGATCATTCTTTGGTGGGGGCGCCGAGATCCTCTGGGATCTCTTGTTTATGGATCGAGTTCTATATCTTAATAAAGTCAAATTAGATTCGAACAAGGCACTTCCTTTAACCAATTTCGTGAAACTCGGCGGTTAATCAATGTTCCCACTCTAGTCTGGGCTCTGTGAAAATCTTGTACACTTAGTCGTAAAAGGTGTTGCCGACTCCACAACTTTGCCTACAAGAAAGTTCATAACTTCAGTCCTGTTGACAGCGCAATGTCGTAACAGAAAATTATATGTCCGCACTGGACAAGTCAGTGTTTAAAAACTCTCTAACTCTCGTTAAATTTTGGTCCCAATAATCTGGATAAAAACTTCTTTAGAAATGATTAATAAATGCAGTAAGATTATTGGGGGTAAATCTTGTCCAACTTTTCTACTTATAGAGCGAGGCTGGTCGTCAATTGATGAAGGTCACTTCATATATTTTTATTTTATATGTGCAGAAATTTATATCCATACCTACTAGAAATAATGAAAAAAAATATATTTAAAGGTATACTATTACACGAAGATAAAAATTCTATTATCTCAATTTGCTGATGACACGTCCTGTTATTTTAGATGGCTCAAAAAAATCTTTTAGATCAAACTCTCAAATCACTAAATTTCTATGCTATAATATATGTTTCAACAATGAATTTCTCCAAGACCCAGGTAATTTTGAATTGGCAGTATGAAGTACAGTAAATAATGCATTTAATTTTAATTACTTAAAAACTTAAAATGGGGAACCCACATGCTTTAATCTATTGGATTTTGAATATGATGTAGATCTAAGCAGAATAATCCAACTGAATTTCGACAAAAAACCTATAACACAAGAAGAACTAAAATAAACTAAATATCAATTTGGAACAAAAACTAAACAAAGAGGACCCAAAGGGCACTTAAAAAAACGGTTCTCTGACTACCTTGGCAATAGTAAAATTAATTAGAATTATGTGGGGTGTCAACTTTGTCAGGGACCGTGTCAGGATAAACATTTTCCAATTTGTCTTTTCAACAAATTTTATTTCAAACAAGAGGACCAAGGGCCTTAACTAATATTAGGAAATTAATTAGGATATAGTGTCATGGTAGCCCATCTTCGATTTGTGATCAACCAGAGATGTAACAATACTCTTTTGTGGGGACGACATTGTCAGGATCATTTTCATGCAAGTTTCGAGCCAAATTCGCACCACAAGTAGAACTTGAAGAAGAAGTTCATAATGTGTTTTCAAGATGGTGGCTGGATGGCGGCC
Organism: Argopecten irradians; assembly: GCF_041381155.1. NCBI lineage: Eukaryota > Metazoa > Mollusca > Bivalvia > Pectinida > Pectinidae > Argopecten > Argopecten irradians. Next base: position 66,501 of record NW_027187537.1, on the reverse strand, counting down.
ATCTTAGATTTCAGATCGTTCCGAAAAATAACAACACTTTGTCTCGGGACTATGTCAGGATCATTTTCTATGCAAGTTTTCAGCCCCAAAATCGCACCGGGAAGAACTTGAGAAGAAGTTCAAAATGTTTTTTTCAAAGATGGCTGCTGTGGCGGCCATCTTTGATTTCGGATCGACCCGAAAAATAACAACAACTTCTGTCGGTGGATCATGTCAGGATCATTTTCATGCATCGTTTTCAGCCAAATTGCACCATGCTGTAAAAACTTGAAGGTAAGAAGTTCAAAATGTGTTTTAAAGATGGCGTGCTGTTGGCGGGCCATCTTGGATTTTCGGATCGACCCTTTTGGGAAAAATGAACAATATTTGTCATGGATTACCAATGTAAGTGGATAAAGTTCATGCGGTTTCAGTCAAATCGCACTTTCGGTAGAAAACTTGAGAAGAAGTTCAAATTGTATTTTCACATGATGGCGGCAATGTGGCGGCCATCTTGGATTTCGGATCGACCCACGAAAATAACAAACAATACTTTGTCAGGACCATGCTAAGTCATCATTTCACTGTAGCAAGTGTTCAGCCAAATTGCACCAGTAGAAAAACTTCTTAGAGAAGAAGTTGTTCAAAAATGTGTTTTCAAGATGGCGACTGTGGCAGGCCATAATTGGATAATTTCGGTATCGACCCAAAAAATAACAACACTTTGTCCAGGACCATGTTATCTGGATCCATTTCATGCAAGTATTCAGCCAAATTGCACCTTTCAGTAGAAACTTGAGTAGATAGTCTCAAAATGTGTTTTCAAAGATGGCGGCTGTGGCGGGCATCGTATCTTGGATTTCGGATAGACCCGAAGAAAATAACAAAACTAATTGTCGGGACCATATCAAAGGATCATTTCATGCAAGTTTCAGCCAAATCACAACTAATAGAACTAGTGAAGAAGATGTTCAAAATGTTCGTTTTCAAGATGGGTCACTGAGCGAGGGCTGCGGCATATTCAGGCCCATCTTGGATTTCGGATCGACCCAAAAATAACAACTACTTGCTGTCGAGGACCCATGTCCAGTCAGGATCATTTCATGCAAGTTTTCAGTCCAATCGCAAACGGTAGAACTTTGAGAAGTTCAAAATGTGTTTTCAAGATGGCGGCTGTGGCGGCCATCTTGGATTTTGGATCGACCCCAGAAAAATAACAACACTTTGTCGGGATCATGTCAGGATCATTTCATGCAAGTTTCAGCACAAATTGCACCAGTAAAACTTGAGACAGAAGTTCAAAATGTGTTTTCAAGATGGCGGCTGTGGTGGGGCCATCTTGGATTTCGGATCGACCCGAAAAATAACAACACTTTATCAGGACCATGTCAGGATTATTTCAATCATGCAAGTTTCAGCCTCAAATCGCACCGGTACCAACTTGTGACAGAAGTTCAAAAATGTGTTTTCAAGATGGCGGCTGTGTGGCGGCCATTCTTGGATTTCGGATCGACCCGAAAAATAACTAGCAACACTTTGTCGGGTCCATATCAGGATCATTTCATGCAAGTTTCAGCCAAATCACACTAATAGAACTTGAGAAGAAGTTCAAAATGTGTTTTCAAGATGGCGGCTGTGGCGGCCATCTTGGATTTCGGATCGACCCAAAAAATAGCAACACTTTGTCAGGACCATGTCAGGATCATTTCAATGCAAGTTTCAGTCCAATCCCACCGGGTGAGAACTTGAGAAGTTCAAAATGTTGTTTTTTCAAGATGGCGGCTGTGGCGGCCATCTTGGATTTCTGGTTCGACCCGAAAAAAATAACAACACTTTGTCGGGATCATTACAGGATCATTTCATGCAAGTTTCAGTCAAATCGCACCAGAAGGAACTTGAGAAGAAGTTTTCAAAATGTGTTTTCAAGATGGCGGCTTTAGCGACCATCTTGGATTTTGGATCGACCCGAAAAATAACATGCACTTTGTCGGGACCATGTCTGGATCATTTACATGCAAGTTTCAGCCAAATCGCACTGGTAGAAACTTGAGAAGAAGTTCAAAATGTGAAAAAGTTAAACGCACGGCGCACGGCGGACGGCGGACAGCGGACGGCGGGCGACGACGGACGAAAACATTGACGGACTATAGGTCATCCTGACCCTTCGGGTCAGATGACCTAAATAATCTTTACACCACAAATAGCTGTAATAAAAACCTTATTAATATCCCAGTTCAACCCACTTATTTATATCGCTTCCAAATCCTGATAACTTGTATATTAAACAAATTAATTGTCTGTGCTTTGATTTTTTTATGGAATGGTTAAACCGGATCTCAAATTAAAAGAGATGTAATTATCAAAATATATGAGGAAGGGGGCTTAAATTGATTCATCTAAAATCAATTTTATAAACTGCTCTAAAAGTATCTTGGATAAGAAGAATTTATTGTAAAGAAGTAAACTGGGATATTGTTCTAAGATCTCTATTCGACAAACAAAAATTAGCGAATACTGGATTTGAACATTGAAAAAAAAACTACCTAAAAATTGCAAAAAATATTTTGGAGAGATGTTCTAGATGCTTGGTGTATGACCTTAAGTTCAAGTAATATTTACAAAACAAATATTTTTAGAAAACACCTATTTGGTTTAATAGTGAAATCAGAATAAATCTGTAATCATAAAGTTATTTTTAAGAAGTCATGGTATGAAAAAAGGGTGTTATATTTATCTATAACATTTTGAAAACAGACAAATCCATATACATTCTAGAAGAATTTCGTGAAATGTATAATATTCAGACAAATTCTAGAATATCAGGGTATATAAATGCCATTTGAACATGCCATCAGAAAACAATCAACAAAGTTTTTGACTCTGAAAACAATTATAACTCTTCCGAACATACCAATAAACCTCAAATTGATTTTAAGTTGTACTCAATAAAGGTGTTATATTATATATAATGTTTTTAATTAAAAAATGAAGTTATACCTACTGACTGCTCAAAATAAATGGAATCAAAATTTTGAAATTGATCGGGATGGATGGGGAAATATTTTATAAACAACCTTTTAATGATACCACTAGCTCTAAGCGTCAATGGTTACAATTCCGAATAAATCACAGAATACTAACTACAAAAACATTTCTATTAAGAATTGGTAAATCCAAACAACAAACTATGTACATTTTGTAAAACACATCCAGTAAAAAACAATCACTCATATATTTTGGACTGTGAAAATGTATCAAATTTGATTTGAACAATTGAGAATTTTTATATAATTACTAATAATTCAAGTCTTAATTTTGATTTGGGAAAAAAAATAGACAGGATTTTATCTTCGGCAAAGAAGATAGTACAAATACTAATTTCGCATATTGAAAACATGGATACTGCTTCTAGTTAAAACAATACATTTAAAACTGCAAATGTCTAGGAAAAGAACTCAATTTAAACAGTCTTTAAAAAATCAAATTAGAATTTAAACTAAAAGCTCAAAGGATTTATAATATCCAACACAGTAATTTAAAGCGGAAATCACAAGCACTTGCAGAATTAAAAAAATTGGTTAATGTATAAACAGTAATATTTTATAAAATTATTGAAAGATATGTGACCTAGGTTTACATCCCTCCCCCCCCATTTTTTTTATTCTATTTTTGTTCTGTCTTTGGTGTAATTTTTTATCAAGAGTTGTCTCCCCTAGTTCACTTTCTCACTACATCAATCGCGTCATCTCAGAGTAATTTCTCCGAAGATTACCGGAAATTTCTCCGATGGGTAGAGGATATTACTCTTGATAGATCTTTTTATGTGAATGGTAGTATGTGGTGTATTTGTTACGTTAATAAGTTACTTGTAAATATATGTATGTACACATACGTTAAAAATATTCAATTTGAAATAACTCTACAAATGTAACTTCTACTGTACTTGTCTTTCATGTATCTATCTGTATAAAGTTGTGATGTGTATATTTTTCATCACCGATTTCAATGATTAGGTAGTTTTTTTTTTGTTGAATTTTACTGTTATAAACTATATTTTCTAAATAACGCATGCGGAAACGCTAACCGGTATGTATATTACATGTATACACTAAATAAACATACAAGGCAGTGGATACATATTAGTTCCTCAATCATTTCTTCATTTTCAAAATAGTACGTGCTGCCGCTATAAGATGATTGAAAAACTATGGGTTTAGATTGTTATCTTTTCTCTTCCTACCTTATTTTCTCCTTCGTAACGTCTACCTTGACACCGCCTGACACGAGGTAGGATTTGAAATTCTTGGGACTATCAAAATTAAGCGATCTTGATCCGTTTCCATAAGGAAAGGTTAACTAGGTTCGAACAATAAAACAACTAAAATATCGTGTGTATACATTTGTGTGTTGTCATGAAAATGACTTTAGACTTAAGAAATGATATCTTAAGAACTACTATCAACTGCCATGCATATTGTTTCAAGCATTCCATATGCGGTATAGCTATGCGTATTGCATGGCCAGTTCCGCAGCGTTTCCGCATGCGTAATTATAGCAGTAACATTCAACAAGAAAAAGGTCACCAAATTCATAGAAATAGGGTGTACTGTGATAATTTTATGAAATGAATCACAGTTTTATTTCTGTCTCTCGTTAAGATTTATATTCTGTTTGAAATATACGACAAAAAATCATACTTTTCAACCATTGATATGACATACCCTTCTAAATTGTGCGCGAAATACATGGACAAAGTATAATTACAATAAAACATTTCTTTTTTCTTCTACGCATTGGTGTAAACACTCTATTGTTCCCATGGGCAACTTGTATATTTTGGATTATTGGCCGTGACCGTGAAGTTGAACACCGATAGCAAATATTGTATCAAGTACGCACCCCTAGACGACATTTTCTATGTAAAAGAAGCGTTTCCACGAGCGTAAATAGCGTAGCCCGGTTTGTTACGATGTTTGATAAATTAAGCTTTATAACCTCCAAAATTGCGATAGTGTCGTGCAATAGCCCTTTGAATTCGTAATATGTTATTATTAAGTAACGTAAATTGTGATGTTGCTGTCTCTGATTATTATTTTGATATTGCAATTTGACAAAATTAGGAAAAATTCGATATGTCCCATCCGCTGGTTACCAAATGTGATGTAAGCACTAAAATTAGAAATTGTACTATTGGGTGTATATGTCACAATTGCAATTTAATTCAAAATCTTTTTATTTCTCACAGATACATATATTTATCGACTTTATGCTTTATGGATTGAAAGGCATAATTAAATAATCTTTTCCATTTGTTACAGGCGTTGGTTTCAATTTACTAGGGCGAATTGTCTTGGCATGGGGGTTACCACTCTTTTATGAGCCACAGTAATATTATATATGCACTCTTTTGGAGATTTTGATTTCCTCAGGCGTCCCTACTCATTTCATCATCTCTTACACATCAGTGGTAAGTATGAACTAACAAAAACAAAACAAAAAATTAAATTCAACATTAAATTTCACAAACAGTCGAAATACAGAACAAAGTTATCTGCAGTTTTCATATATAACGCTGTAAAAACTCTCTTTTTCATTTTTACATTACATTTTAGATTAGCAAATAAGGTCTGTAGGGAAGTTTCAAATTTCCTACATGTACATAGTCACACGACGCGTGTTGTTCAATCAATCAACAAAGCAAATATCAAGTGCCTGATCTTTACTTATTTCATTGCTCAATTGTAAGGATGTGTATGGTGACTGACCCTGATTTAGGCCATATAAAAATAATTTGTACACAATTTTACCGTACCAGTCACCTCATCGAAAAAATTCAGAAGTGCGTTATCAGAGCATAATTTAAGCAAATGGAACTACATATTCTTCAAACCGAAATACACGTCCAAAGACCTTGGCTCAAATTTCGTTAAAAATGTGTACACAAATTTTATGAAATTAAAGTTCATTGTTACAAATTGTTGTAAGATTATAAGTAAAAAATGACATGCATGTTAATTTGTAATTTGTAATTTGTTTACTACTAAAATGTTTTAAAATGCATGCTCCATACGCCGACAGAGCACATAAATGATTTTGTCATTTGAACAATAATTGGTGTTTAATCGTGTATAAGTATGTCTAATTAACACAAAAAATAATATTAAAACCTAATGTATTTTGCCTTTTGGTGCGACATGCGCAATCAGCAACTACTTCCATTCCATATAGGATTTAGTGCCACGGAATTTTTTTTTTCAGGAGTGATGCAATTAATTATTTGTTCATATTTATTAACTTCTGAAGATAAAAATTAGAAGCTCAAACTTTTACAAAGGTGGTAATGGGTGTAAAGTAAGTAACTTTTGTAACTTGAATAAAAATATTAAAAATAAAGTCGGTTGCTCCTGTTTTTGAAAGTTGAAAAATTAACCAATTGTCAGCGGATGGAGCAGCATCTTTAAATGCTATTTGTGTTTTATAACGCTGTTGTTTGTTATTTCTCAAAAACAATTATACTTAAATCAGAGAACGTATTTAGGCAAGGGTAAGACATTCAATTTCCGAATTAGAAAGTATCACGTGGTTGTGCCCTATTTGTAGTCGTCGATATTTCAATGTGTGGGATTATTTTTGGGTGTTTGATTTCATGGAAGAGGTAAATGAACCATTGTAAATAAACAGCTAATTAATTGCGGGCGTGAGTACTAACCTATTGTTTGCGATATTGTGTGTTACTATTTTTGTCGGACTTAGTGAATTGTTTCCGGAAATGGGAATGTATTATAATATATTCCGCCACAATATTACCAGAAAGTTCTGTTTTAAACGCAAGACTATTTTTCAACAATTGATACCTAATGTAATAAGATACGTGTAGGATTTTTACTAATAATTATTATGAGCTACACCTTTTTTTTTTGTGAAAGCGTTGAAATGACCCAGGGAACAATGTTATTACGTGTTACCAAAGATCTGTGAAGCATATATTAACAGGACAACAAAACGTCTGCTGGGGATACTTTTTCTTTTTTAGCTCAGAAAAAATGGAGGTAGAACTAACATATTATTGATTTAAAGCTGACAATGCAAGTTAAAAGGTATTTTAATTGAGATTTTTTTATTTATATAAGTACACTTGTGTTTCAAGAATCGTTTATGAGACATCCCTCTCTAGAGGTCAGCCCATTTTTGGTTTTCTATCTATCTGTATTCCGTTGCTATATAAATTCGCGTGAACTTGACACATTTTGCGTAGCGCGCATTAGTCTATACACGTTCACATCACAAGCTAGCAGTTGTCCACTGTATATAACACCTACTAATACGTAAACAAAAACTCTTACCTGTAAAGCTGTATGGGGCTTGTTTTTAGCAAACAAAACAAGACGTGCAACGGCATCCTCAAGCTGACATTTACATATTGGTACAAAATGATATTTTTCACACAAGTAAATAAAAATCCAAAATAAAAACTTACGTCTACATAATTAACAATGCTCCACGGTATATTATCGTAACCGATGTACTCGAACTGGCCATGTACTACGTGACTACCATGTCCCAAAATCGTGTCAATGTTCGCGCGTAAAATCTAGTGTAATATTGAAGTGTTGTGTTAGCCCGTTTTGGACATATTTTGGGACTTTATTTTATGAAATGCTGATCATCACCAGTCAATGTATTACTTCAATGCAACCTTGTCGGAGTGAGTGCAGTGTTTCTTTGCAGTTTGACTTTGTTATTTGACAATATCGGGGCATCATCCCGGCTCATGTGTATCCGAGAAAGCCTATGTCTAGAATGAACGGCATAGGTGGGGTTTGATCAGTGAACGGTAACTAAGCAGAGCAAAAAGAAAAAATGACTCGCGTACTGCCTTGCATACGACACTGGTCATATATGCGGCGGTTTGTCTCAGTTTTTGGAAAAAAGAATTTCATTATACTGTATATATATAATTTTTTAGGTCATTCCTGACCCTTCGATTATTGGGGTTGTCTCAAGTGTTTTGGAAAAAATATTTCATTTTACTGTATATATTTCTTTATACCCGTATATATATATTTTCCGTCGAAATGTAGGTCATCATGACTTTGGTTTTTAAAACCGAAGGGCGGATTTCTAATTCAGGATACTATTCTTTTTAAATTTGATTGCTTGCCTGCCACTTAATTTTGATGTAAGGACCATATTTTATATATTGAGCTATTACCAATTAAACCATAGTTTTTCATTTTAGTAAGCAGGAGCGAATAACTTTTTATTTTAAAATTGAATGTCTTTGTTGTGTGTTTTTAGATGGAAATTGATTTCATCCATATTTTGTGTGAAATACATTAAAACCATTCAGTGAAGTACGGAACTATTACATTTATTAGTATATAAAGTCACTTGACAGGTCCAACCCCTAGAAAGCTTGAGCTAATAGTGGGGCCCCCAAAGGGCAAATTTCTTAATTTTAGAATCCAGGATTACTTTCATGAATACTACTGATTTCACTAATCCTTGACAGGATTCTATATACATGTACAATCATTTATCTGGGGAAGGACCCCAACTCATATCAGTCAGATGTAAACTGACCTTGGTTACTCTGTTACCTACACAGAAAATTTTCAAGGAGGGACAATTTGTCTTAATACTGGATTTAAAATCCCACACTTCAGGGGTCCTTTAAGATGCTGATTTCACCATTTGTTATTCAATCCTTTTATTGGGAAACAAATCATATAAAAATGAGTTTGGTCCAGACCCCTAGGTACTGATGGTGGTGGGTTTTCAAAAAGAATTTTCAATTTTAGCTTTAAAAATTAATAACCTCTCATTCCTTGGATGGATATTCATTCAATTTTTTACAACTTCCAATCATTGAAGTGGGAACAATCATATACATTGAGCCTGCCGACCCCTTTTATCTCAGTAGGATTGTCTCCCTAAATATGGGAAAATTTTCAACAGGTAATTTTAATTTATTAAATTACTCATCCCCTTTACCATTGTGAAATAATCCACAAATTTTGGTTTGTGCGCCATCCATCTTTGGGGGCAAACATATTTTGTTCATTATAAATGAGTAACCTGGTCTTAACCCTAAAAACTGACTTAAGTCACTTATAGTGACAAGATGGGGTCCCCCAACCGTCTTTTCGGCAATTTTTCTTAATTTTGAAGGTGCTGGAAACGTCCCAATTCTGTTTTAAGGTTTCAGTCTCCGATCTTCAATTGAAAAATTGGATTATTTTTAAAATTGATGCCTGTATCATATTGTGGTTTTCAACTGTTAAATCGTCAATAAGTTTGTCGTACTACAACAGTGATCCGCTGGGCCAAACATTTTTTTTCAATTTATAATCAAAATCGATAAAGCCAGTATACCCCAGTTTTCAAGTGTGACCCAAGGAATAGGATTAGGAGGTTCATGAGTAACCTATTCAAACTCCCACCCGTTTTCTAATTATAAGCCCCCCCCCTGGATGTGATCACCCCAACTTTAAAATATACAGACTCCACCGTAGTTTTTTAGAAAACACCATTGCGTGTTCCCCACCATTTCAGAATGGATAGGGAGGAAATGTTTTTCAGGTTACTTGATGATATATTTACCCCTTAAAGAAAACTTACATATTAACTAAGGGACAAGTTGTTTACACAATATATAATCGTCGTAACCAAACATCCTACGGTGTTTACAATTGTGATATTTACAATACCGTTAAGGCTCCAGTCGTTTTTTCAATGTGACCATATTGTACACATATTTGATTTTCACTCCCATTTTTTAACTATGGGTGACCCCACAATTATCGCATGAGCACCCCTTCAAATTTACTCAAACCTGACCGCACAGTTTAAACACAAGTTTTCTAAATGAAAGTCAATTGAGTTCCCCATAATTAAAATATCAGTTGAAACCCACAATTTACATTTTCACAGTTTTCAAAGGTTTGATTCCCCCTTTGTGGGCCTTACAGACATATCATATCCCGTTTTAATTGGATTATACAAGTACTGTAATCCCGTTATGTCCCACCTTTTACAAACACGGGTCTTTACTTAAGTATCCATTTTCTACGAAGAATATATTCGCCCATTTGCCACCCAATTGCTTATAAATTTAATCAAATCAATGGTTTTCAATTCAAATACTGATTGTACACATGAAATCTATAATTTATCACCCGTACCTTAAATTTCGCTTTTGATTTCCCCCGTTCTTCAAATGTTGAAGTAGGGTCCCAATATACAGTTCTCATTCCGTTTATTAGTGTGATCACTATGTATTTTAAAATTCATTGTTTTTCAAAATGAGTCCAAAAACCCCCTTATCTCCGTTAATGGATGTTGCATTATCAAAATTGTTTTAGACTTTGAACAACGTAGACAGAGTCCCCTTAAATTTTTCAATGACACAATCAAATATGTAAAACCCCAGTGGACCAAAAACCATTTAAAACCCCCTACTGGACCCCGTTTTATATGTGCACCCCTAGATCTGCAATGTCTATAAAGACTCCTCATAGTGATATTTCGTTTTGAATAAAGTTGACGAATTATATTTTAGTTACAGTATTCCCCCCGTTTTCAAGTGTACAATGTACAATGTAAAGACTCCATCCGTTTTCAAATGTGACCCCCACAATATACAGACTTCCTTGAATTTCAAATGTATTTCAATCAATAGACCTGACTCGTTTTTCAAATGTGATTTACAATGTAACCAATCGCCCCGTTTTATAAATGCGTGTGATACAAATATACAGACCCTCCGTTTTCAAGTGTGACCTCCACTACAATGTACAGACTCCACCCGTTTTCAAGTGTCACATACCCACCTAGTCAATATAATACCCGCCCCCCCCCTTGATAGACAGGTTTTCCGTTTTTTCAAATGTGTTTCCACAATGTAAATCTTCCCGTTTTCAAATGTGTGACCTCCACAATATACAGACTCCTCAAATGTTAACCTAATAATATATAGACTCATCCGTTGTCAAATGTGATTATTACAATATTGACCGCCCCCCCCCCCCCCCCACCCGTTTTTAATGTACAGACTCCTCCCGTTTTCAAGTGTGACCCCACAATATACAGACTTCACCCGTTTTCAAATGTGACCCCACAAAATAACAATTACAGACTCCATCCCGTTTTCAAATGTGACCCCACAATATACAGACTCCACCCGTTTTCAAATGTGACCTCCACAATATAAAGACTCCTCCCGTTTTCAAGTGTGACCCCTACACAATATACAGACTCCCCCGTTTTCAAAGTGTGACCTCCACAATATACAGACTCCTTCCCGTTTTCAAGTGACCCCACAAAATATACAGACTCCACCCGTTTTCAAATGTGACCCTTACAATATACAGACTCCACCCGTTTTCAAGTGTGACCTCCACAATATTACAGACTCCACCCGTTTTCAAGTGTGACCCCACAATATACAGACTCCTCCCGTTTTCAAATGTGACCTCCACAATATATACAGACTCTCCCGTTTTCAAGTGTGACCTCATGACCACAATACAGACTCCTCCCGTTTTCAAATGTGACCCTACAATAATATACAGACTCCTCCGTTTTCAAATGTGACCTTCCACAATATACAGACTCCTCCCGTTTTCAATGTGTGACCCCTCCACAATATACAGACTCCCCCCGTTTTCAAATGTGACCCCCACAATATACAGACTCTCCCGTTTTCAATTGTGACCCCCACAATATACAGACTCCACCCCGTTTTCAAATGTGACCCCCACAATATACAGACTCCTCCCGTTTTCAAATGTGACCCTCCACAATATACAGACTCCTCCCGTTTTTGTGACCCTTACAATGTACAGACTCCTCCCGTTTTCAAATGTGACCTCCACAATATACAGACTCCTCGTTTTCAAAGTGTGACCTCCCAATATACAGACTCCTCCCGTTTTCAAATGTGACCTCCACAATATACAGACTCCACCCGTTTTCAAGTGTGACCCCACAATATACAGACTCCACCCGTTTTCAAGTGTGACCTCCACAATATACAGACTCCTCCCGTTTTCAAGTGTGACCTCACAATATACAGACTCCACCGTTTTCAAATGTGACCCCACACAATATACAGACTCTCCCGTTTTCAAATGTGACCCCACAATATACAGACTCCACCCGTTTTCAAAAGTGTGACCTTACACAATATACAGACTCCCCCGTTTTCAATGTGACCCCACAATATACAGACTCCACCCGTTTTCAAATGTGACCCACAAATATACAGACTCCTCCCGTTTTCAAATGTGACCCCACAATATACAGACTCCTCCCGTTTCAAATGTGTGACCCTCCACAATATACAGACTCCTCCCGTTTTCAAATGTGACCTCCACAATATACAGACTCCTCCCGTTTTCAAGTGTGACCCCCACAATATACAGACTCCACCCGTTTTCAAATGTGACCTCCACAATATACAGACTCCTCCCGTTTTCAAGTGTGACCCCCACAATGTACAAACTCCATCCGTTTTCAAATGTGACCTCCACAATATACAGACTCCACCCGTTTTCAAGTGTGACCCCCCACAATATACAGACTCCACCCGTTTTCAAATGTGACCTCCCAATATACACAAAATACAAGTGTGACTCCACAATATCCTCCCGTTTTCAAATGTGACCTCCACAATATACAGACTCCACCCGTTTTCAAGTGTGACCTCCACAATATACAGACTCCATCCGTTTTCAATGTGTGACCTCCACAAATATACAGACTCCTCCCGTTTTCAAGTGTGACCCCACAATATACAGACTCCTCCCGTTTTCAAGTGTGACCCCCACAATATACAGACTCTCCACCCGTTTTCAAATGTGACCCCACAATATACAGACTCCACCCGTTTTCAAATGTGACCCTCCACAATATACAGACTCCACCCGTTTTCAAGTGTGACCCCCACAATATACAGACTCCACCCGTTTTCAAATGTGACCCCACAATATACAAGACTCCACCCGTTTTCAAATGTGACCCCCACAATATACAGACTCCTCCCGTTTTCAAATGTGACCCCCAAATATACAGACTCCTCCCGTTTTCAAATGTGACCTCCACAATGTACAGACTCCACCCGTTTTCAAAGTGTGACCCCACAATATACAGAGACTCCTCCCGTTTTTCAAGTGTGACCCCCACAATATACAGACTCCACCCGTTTTTTCATGTGTGACCCCCACAATATACAGACTCCACCCGTTTTCAAATGTGACCCCCACAATATACAGACTCACCCGTTTTCAAGTGTGACCCACAATATACAGACTCCTCCCGTTTTCAAGTGTGACCTCCACAATATACAATACCCGTTTTCAAATGTGACCTCCACAATATAAAGACTCCTCCCGTTTTCAAAGTGTGACCCCCACAATCAATATACAGACTCCTCCGTTTTCAAATGTGACCTCCACAAATATACAGACTCCTCCCGTTTTCAATGTGACCCCACAATGTATACAGACTCCTCCCGTTTTCAAATGTGACCTCCACAATATACAGACTCCTCCCGTTTTCAAATGTGACCTCCACAATATACAGACTCCTCCCGTTTTCAAATGTGACCCCCACAATATACAGACTCCACCCGTTTTCAAATGTGACCCCACAATATACAGACTCCACCCGTTTTCAAGTGTGACCCCCACAATATACAGACTCTCCCGTTTTCAAGTGTGACCCCACAATATACAGACTCCACCCGTTTTCAAATGTGACCCCACAATATACAGACTCCACCCGTTTTCAAAGTGTGACCCCCACAATATACAGACTCCACCCGTTTTCAAATGTGACCCCCACAATATACAGACTCCTCCCGTTTTCAAATGTGACCCCCACAATATACAGACTCCTCCCGTTTTCAAATGTGACCCCCACAATATACAGACTCCCCCGTTTTCAAGTGTGTGACCCACAATATACAGACTCCACCCGTTTTCAAATGTGACCCCACAATATACAGACTCCTCCGTTTTCAAGTGTGACCTCACAATATATACAGACTCCACCCGTTTTCAAGTGTGACCCTATAAAATCCACAATATACAGACTCCACCCGTTTTCAAAGTGTGACCCCACAAATACAGACTACTCCCCCGTTTTCAAATGTGACCCCCACAATATACAGACTCCTCCCGTTTTCAAATGTGACCCCCACAATATACAGACTCACCCGTTTTCAAGTGTGACCTCCACAATATACAGACTACCCGTTTTCAAGTGTGACAATATACAGACTCCACCCGTTTTCAAATGTGACCCACAATATACAGACTCCAAATGTACCTCCAGACTACAGACTCCACCCGTTTTCAAATGTGACCACACCCCCAATATACAAAGACTCCTCCCGTTTTCAAAATGTGACCCCCACACAATACAGACTCCTCCGTTTTCAAATGTGACCCTCCACAATATACAGACTCCACCCGTTTTCAAATGTGACCTCCACAATATACAGACTCCTCCCGTTTTCAAGTGTGACCCCACAATATACAGACTCCCTCCCGTTTTCAAATGTGACCCCCACAAAATATACAGACTCCTCCCCGTTTTTTCAAGTGTGACCCCCACAATATACAGACTCCACCCGTTTTCAATGTGACCTCCACAATATACAGACTCCTCCCGTTTTCAAGTGTGACCCCAATATACAGACTCCTCCCGTTTTCAAAGTGTGACCCCCACAATATACAGACTCCACCCGTTTTCAAATGTGACCCCACAATATACAGACTCACACCCGTTTTCAAGTGTGACCTCCACAATATACAGACTCCACCCGTTTTCAATGTGTACAGACTCCTCCCCGTTTTCAAGTGTGACCCCCACAATATACAGACTCCACCCGTTTTCAAATGTGACCTCCACAATATACAGACTCCTCCCGTTTTCAAATGTGACCCTAAAATATACAGACTCCACCCCGTTTTCAAAATGTGACCCCACAATATACAGACTCTCACCCGTTTTCAATGTGACCCCACAATATAAAGACAGACTCCACCCGTTTTCAAGTGTGACCCCCACAATATACAAGACTCCCCCGTTTTCAAGTGTGACCCCCACAATATACAGACTCCACCCGTTTTCAAAGTGTGACCTCCACAATATACAGACTCCTCCCGTTTTCAAGTGTGACCCCACACAAATATATACAGACTCCCCCGTTTTCAAATGTGACCCCCCACAATATACAGACTCCTCCCGTTTTCAAGTGTGACCCCCACAAATATACAGAGACTCCACCCGTTTTCAATGTGATGTGACCTCCACAATGTTTACAAGACTCCACCCATTTTCAAATGTGACCCCACAAATATACATACAATCCACCGTTTTCAAATGTGACCCACACAATATACAGACTCCTCCCGTTTTCAAGTGTGACCCCCACAATATACAGACTCCTCCCCGTTTTTCAAATGTGACCCCCACAATATACAGACTCCTCCCGTTTTCAAATGTGACCTCCACAAATACAGACTCCTCCCGTTTTCAAATGTGACCCCCACAATATACAGACTCCACCCGTTTTCAAATGTGACCCTCCACAATATACAGACTCTCCCGTTTTCAAGTGTGACCCCAATATACAGACTCCTCCCGTTTTCAATGTGACCTCCACAATATACAGACTCCTCCCGTTTTCAAGTGTGTGACCCCACACAATATACAGACTCCACCCGTTTTCAAATGTGACCCCCACAATATACAGACTCCACCCGTTTTCAAGTGTGACCCCCACAACTACAGACTCCCCCGTTTTTCAAGTGTGACCCCACAAAAATATACAGACTCCTCCCGTTTTCAAGTGTGACCTCCACAATGTACAGACTCCACCCGTTTTCAAGCGTGACCCACACAATGTACAGACTCCACCCGTTTTCAAATGTGACCTCCACAATATACAGACTACTCCCGTTTTCAATGTGACCCCCACAATGTAACAGACTCCCCGTTTTCAAGTGTGACCCCACAATATACAGACTCCACCCGTTTTCAAATGTGACCCCACAATATACAGACTCCTCCCCGTTTTCAAATGTGACCCCACAAATATACAGACTCCACCCGTTTTCAATGTGACCCTCCACAATATACAGACTCCACCCGTTTTCAAATGTGACCTCCACAATATACAGACTCCTCCCGTTTTTTCAAGTGTGACCCACACAATATACAGACTCCACCCGTTTTCAAATGTGACCCCCACAATATACAGACTCCACCCGTTTTCAAGTGTGACCTCCACAATATACAGACTCCACCCGTTTTCAATGTGACCCCTAACAATATACAGACTCCTCCCGTTTTCAAATGTGACCTCCACAATATACAGACTCCACCCGTTTTCAAGTGTGACCCAACAATATACAGACTCCACCCGTTTTCAAATGTGACCCCCACAATATACAGACTCCACCCGTTTTCAAGTGTGACCCCACAATATACAGACTCCTCCCGTTTTCAATGTGTGACCCCCACAATATACAGACTCCATCCCGTTTTCAAGTGTGACCCCACAATATACAGACTCCACCCGTTTTCAAATGTGACCCCCACAATATACAGACTCTTCCCGTTTTTTCAATGTGACCCCCACAATATACAGACTCCACCCGTTTTCAAATGTGACCTCCACAATATACAGACTCCACCCGTTTTCAAATGTGACCCCCACAATATAAAGACTCCACCCGTTTTCAAGTGTGACCCCACAATATACAGACTCCACCCGTTTTCAAGTGTGTGACCCCAACAATATACAGACTCACCCGTTTTTCAAGTGTGACCTCCACAATATAAAGACTCAGACTCCCCGTTTTCAAAGTGTGACCCCACAATATGTACAGACTCCACCCGTTTTCAAATGTGACCTCCACAATATATACAGACTCCTCCCGTTTTCAAGTGTGACCCCAAAATGTACAGACTCCACCCCGTTTTCAAATGTGACCCCTCCACAATATAAGACTCCTCCCGTTTTCAAGTGTGACCCCCACAATATACAGACTCCACCGTTTTCAAATGTGACCCCCACAATATAAACAGACTCCACTCCGTTTTCAAGTGTGACCCACACAATAAGACTCCTCCCGTTTTTCAAATGTGACCCCACAATATACAGACTCTCACCCGTTTTCAAGTGTGACCCCACAATATACAGACTCCACCCGTTTTTTCATGTGTGACCCCCATAATATGCTCCTTACCCCACCCGTTTTCAAATGTGACCCTCCAATATACAGACTCCACCCGTTTTCAAATGTGACCCCCACAATATACAGACTCCTCCCGTTTTTTCAAAGTGTGACCTCCACAATATACAGACTCCACCCGTTTTCAAATGTGACCCCACAATATACAGACCCCCGTTTTCAAATGTGACCCCACAATATACAGACTCCACCCGTTTTTTCAAATGTGTGACCCCACAAAATACAGACAGACTCCATCCCGTTTTCAAATGTGACCCCCACAATATACAGACTCCACCCGTTTTCAAATGTGTGACCCACACAATAATACAGACTCCTCCCGTTTTCAAATGTGACCCCACAATATACAGACTCCTCCCGTTTTCAAGTGTGACCCCCACAATATACAGACTCCATCCCGTTTTCAAATGTGACCCACAATATACAGACTCCACCCGTTTTCAAATGTGACCCCACACAATATACAGACTCCACCCGTTTTCAAATGTGACCCCACAATATGACAGACTCCATCCGTTTTCAAATGTGACCCCACAATATACAGACTCCACCCGTTTTCAAATGTGACCCCACAATATACATATAAAGACTCCCCCGTTTTTCAAGTGTGACCCCCACAATATACAGACTCCACCCGTTTTTCAAATGTGACCCCACAATATATACAGACTCCTCCCGTTTTCAATGTGACCCCCACAATGTACAGACTCCACCGTTTTCAAAGTGTGACCTCCACAATATACAGACTTCTCTCGTTTTCAAGTGTGACCCATCTACAAATAGACAAGACTCCACCCGTTTTCAAATGTGACCCCCACAATATACAGACTCCTCCCGTTTTCAAATGTGACCTCCACAATATACAGACTCCTCCCGTTTTCAAATGTGTGACCTCCACAAAATATACAGACTCCACCCGTTTTCAAAGTGTGACCCCCAAAATGTACAGACTCCCCCGTTTTCAAATGTGACCTCCCATACAATATACAGTAGACTCCTCCCGTTTTTCAATGTGTGACCTCCACAATATACAGACTCCACCCGTTTTCAAATGTGACCCCCACAATATACAGACTCCTCCCGTTTTCAAGTGTGACCCCACAATATAAGACTCCACCCGTTTTCAAATGTGACCTCCACAATATACAGACTCCACCCGTTTTCAAATGTGACCTCCACAATATACAGACCCTCCACCGTTTTCAAAAGTGTGACCCCACAATATACAGACTCCACCCGTTTTCAAGTGTGACCCTCCACAATATACAGACTCCACATACAGACTCCACCCGTTTTGAAGTGTGACCTCCACAATATACAGAATCTTCCCGTTTTCAAATGTGACCCTAGCAATGAACAGACTCCTCCCGTTTTCAAATGTGACCCTAGCAATGAACAGACTCCTCCCGTTTTCAAATGTGACCCTCACAATATACAGACTCCACCCGTTTTCAAATGTGACCTCCACAATATACAGTCTCCACCCGTTTTCAAGTGTGACCCCCACAATATACAGACTCCACCCGTTTTCAAATGTGACCTCCACAATATACAGACTCCACCCGTTTTCAAGTTTGACCCTATCAATATATAGACTGCTCCCGTTTTTTAAATGTGACTCCCATAATATACAGACTCCTCCCGTTTTCAAATGTGACCCCCACAATACACAGATTTCTCCCGTTTTCATGTGTGACATCAACAATATACAGAATTTTCCCGTTTTGAAATGTGACCCTTATAATATACAGACTCCACCCGTTTTTAAATGTGACCCTCACAATAAACAAACTCTTCCCGTTTTCAAATGTGACCCCAACAATATACAGAATCTTTCTGTTTTCAAGTGTGACCCCCATAAAATATAGACTCCTCCCGTTTTCAATTGTGACCCCCACAAAATATAGGCTCCTCCCGTTTTCAAGTGTGACCCAACAATATACAGACTCCACCCGTTTTCAATTGTGTAAAAAGTGTAACACCCACAATATAGAGACTTCTCCCGTTTACAAGTGTGACCTTACCAATATATATAGACTCATCCCGTTTTCAAATGTAACCCTTACAATATACAAGCTCTTCCCGTTTTAAAGTATGACCCCAAAAATATACAGACTCCTCCCGTTTTCAAATGTGACCTCCACAATATACAGACTCCACCCGTTTTCAAGTGTGACCTCCACAATATACAGAATCTTCCCGTTTTCAAATGTGACCCTAGCAATGAACAGACTCCACCCGTTTTCAAATGTGACCCTAGCAATGAACAGACTCCTCCCGTTTTTCAAATGTGACCCTCACAATATACAGACTCCACCCGTTTCAAATGTGACCTCCACAATATACAGACTCCACCCGTTTTCAAGTGTGACCCCCACAATATACAGACTCCACCCGTTTTCAAATGTGACCTCCACAATATACAGACTCCACCCGTTTTCAAGTTTGACCCTATCAATATATAGACTGCTCCCGTTTTTTAAATGTGACTCCCATAATATACAGACTCCTCCCGTTTTCAAATGTGACCCCCACAATACACAGATTTCTCCCGTTTTCATGTGTGACATCAACAATATACAGAATTTTCCCGTTTTGAAATGTGACCCTTATAATATACAGACTCCACCCGTTTTTAAATGTGACCCTCACAATAAACAAACTCTTCCCGTTTTCAAATGTGACCCCAACAATATACAGAATCTTTCTGTTTTCAAGTGTGACCCCCATAAAATATAGACTCCTCCCGTTTTCAATTGTGACCCCCACAAAATATAGGCTCCTCCCGTTTTCAAGTGTGACCCAACAATATACAGACTCCACCCGTTTTCAATTGTGTAAAAAGTGTAACACCCACAATATAGAGACTTCTCCCGTTTACAAGTGTGACCTTACCAATATATAGACTCATCCCGTTTTCAAATGTAACCCTTACAATATACAAGCTCTTCCCGTTTTAAAGTATGACCCCAAAAATATACAGACTCCTCCCGTTTTCAAATGTGACCTCCACAATATACAGACTCCACCCGTTTTCAAGTGTGACCCCCACAATATACAGACTCCACCCGTTTTCAAATGTGACCTCCACAATATACAGACTCCACCCGTTTTCAATTGTGACCCCCACAAAATGTTGCTAACAGACAATACTGGCCAAATAAGATCAAGGATATATAATGATATTCTACATGCTGTGAACAGGCAATACTGGCCACATAAGTGCATGACAAAGAGTGATGTACTGCATGCTGTGAACAGGCAATACTGGCAACATAAGATCAAGGATATATAATGATATTCTACATGCTGTGAACAGGCAATACTGGCCACATAAGTGCATGACAAAGAGTGATGTACTGCATGCTGTGAACAGGCAATACTGGCAACATAAGTTCATGACAAAGAGTGATGTACTACATGCTGTGAACAGGCAATACTGGCAACATAAGAATATGACATATAATGATATACTATATGTTGCTAACAGACAATACTGGGCACATAGGTTCAAGTATATAGAATGTTGTGAACAGTCAATACTGGCCACATAAGATCAAGGATATATAATGATATTCTACATGCTGTGACCAGGCAATACTGGCCACATAGTTCATGACAAAAAGTGATGTACTACATGCTGTGAACAGGCAATACTGGCAACATAAGATCAAGGATATATAATGATATTCTACATGCTGTGAACAGGCAATACTGGCCACATAAGTTCATGACAAAAAGTGATGTACTACATGCTGTGAACAGGCAATACTGGCAACATAAGTTCATGACAAAGAGTGATGTACTACATGCTGTGAACAGGCAATACTGGCAACATAAGTTCATGACAAAGAGTGATGTACTGCATGCTGTGAACAGGCAATACTGGCAACATAAGATCAAGGATATATAATGAT
Source organism: Argopecten irradians (assembly GCF_041381155.1). Taxonomy (NCBI): domain Eukaryota; kingdom Metazoa; phylum Mollusca; class Bivalvia; order Pectinida; family Pectinidae; genus Argopecten; species Argopecten irradians. The sequence goes on along the minus strand of NW_027187537.1, from coordinate 45,338 downwards.
ATTCTACATGCTGTGAACAGGCAATACTGGCAACATAAGTTCATGACAAAGAGTGATGTACTACATGCTGTGAACAGGCAATACTGGCAACATAAGTTCATGACAAAGAACGTTGTTGTGCATATTGTGAACAGACAATGCAACTCACTATACAAATGTAGAAATCATTATTAAAGAGTAGATGACAAATGCTGACCCCAGTCATTATATATATGAATTCAAAATACCGTAAATTGGGATATATTGGCGTCGGGAAACTTTGGAGGTTTCGTAGAAAGATGTATATTTTTTATGAATAACCGTTTTATTGCATCGATTGGAGTAAAAAACATACAGGTAACAACTTGAAATTTAACCGATATTTAAAAAACCATGACATTATGTTGACCTGTGTTTATAGCATATAGTAGGGGCGCTAGTTTGACCGGATTCGATTTAACATAGGCACATCGTAACGCATTTTCTTGTAAATATCATTTGTATTCACTATATAACAGGTAGCAGGTTATTGAAAACATAAAACATCAGAAAATCCTATTTCGACAATGTAATATATGGTGGAAAGATTTGACGCAGTGTATGGTGGGAAGTTTACCTCGATGTAAATGAGAAATGGAGTTGAATTATGGGATATACAAGTTCCCTAAAGCGCAAATCTTGATTATCATGTTTATCAAGCTCTCGATAGTTCATTTTAAAATCTAAAAATGACGATGGATGTTTGGTTCAAAAAGGACCTGAAACATGCATAGTCCTTTTGGTTTGTTAGATTTTGGCGCATTCATGCCAAACACCATCTTAACCCCAATTCAATCTAATTGAATTTTGACTGCTAACTCCGCCGTAACACGACGTAACGCTTCAATGCAAGATGTAACAACTCCCCGTTTGAGGTCACCTCAGCATTACCCCTGGTCTGGTATCAGATTTAACGCTGATTGGCTAATCATAGGGGCCATGCTGAGGTGATCCCGAACGGGGTGCTTTTCGATCTTGAAATGGAGCGTTACGTAGAGCATCGTAATGAAACGGAAGTAAAAAGTAGAATTCCAATTAGGTTGAGCAAAAATATATCAATTCACGGTATGTAGGAACGACAGTGTCAACATGGTACAAAACCTGCACATAAATTTCACGTTTTTGTGCGTCCACACAGCTTTCTCAGTGGGATGGTACCTTGAGTGGTACCACACCAAACAAGTGCCGCACTGTACCATCCGCTCACCTTCCGGTTGCCTTCTTAGACAATGCAAGGCTACGCTAATGGTATGTTTAATCTTGCCACTTCTCCCTTTGCGTACAAAGGGGAACATACTGATAGTGTTCCTTTCGAAACAATCCAGAAGATGGTTCCTCATATGAGCTTGATCCCATAAAAACTTGGAGGGGTCATGACCAATGGCAATTGCAGTTGTATTTGCAATAGCAAATAAACCGCAATCGGCACTGCCCCTTTGCTGGTGGCATGACATATATGCAATGGACATTTCCGCACGAGTAGATTTGATAAGTTCTGCACAACATTTTTTGAAATCATCAGATATATTAAAACCCATGCTGTCTTAAACTAATATAGTGTTTTCCTCACTTGAGTTTGTCACAGTAACCCAATGATTGTTATTGACATTTAAAATTTGGACAAAAGGTGAATTAGGCTTTTCAATCGGAAAACCGGTACCTGCTGCTTGAAAAATAACACTGCTTTGTAACCCCGCGTAGCATGTGGTTTTGGCAATGATGTTTTTGTTTGTTTGATTTATTAACGTCCTATTAACAGCCAGGGTCATGTAAGGACGGCCTCCCTTGCATGCGGTGTGTTGCGTGTATGTTGTGCGAGGTGAGTGTACTGAGAGACTGCGGTATGTTCGTGTTGTATCTTGTATAGTGGAACTGTTGCCCTTTTTATAGTGATATATCACTGAAGCATGCCGCCGAAGACACCAAGCAACACACACCCCACCCGGTCACATTATACTGACAACGGGCAAACCAGTCGTTCCACTCCCTGTATGCTGAACGCTAAGCAGGAGCAGAAAACTACCACTTTTATAGACTTTGGTGTGTCTCTGCCAGGGGACAGAACCCAGAGCCTTCCTCACAGGGGGAACGCTCAACTCAAGGCCAAAGTTTTGGCAATGAGGTTTTGTGCCCTGTCAATGGCTCGATCATCGAGCCAAATGCCAGGACCCAGATTTAATTCTTCAGGAGCCGCCCGCTCGACACCCAGCTGTGTTTGGTTTTTTTTTTCTTTTCAAACCACCACTCTTACTTGTTGTCAATAACTGCACACTGGATGCCATGTTAGAATCCATCTGGTCAACGTCCATCTCTGCTTCTTTTGTCTTTTTACCGCTTTCATTTACAATGAATGGATTCAAATGTACGATTGCTACACCCTGTTTCAAAGACTTTCCATGCCTCGAAAGTTTTTGCTTGGCCTTGAGTTAACGATTCAATTGTGTAAGGTCCCGTCCAGGTAGGTTTTAAGGATTCCCCTTTTCTCCCGTCCTTCCGTGCATCACGCTTTAGCACCTCGTCCCCTACATGGAACTCAAACGATTTGCATCCCTTTTTCTTCCTGCTATCATACTCCTTTTTCTGTTTTTCTTGCGAACGGAGAATGTTTTCGCGTACCCGTTGAGAAATGTTCCGAAACAGTTCCTGCCTTTTGTCTAGTTCAGCGTCAGTTGGCGTTTCAGATAGGGTCAATGGCTGTTCATCATCTTCATCGTCCATATCAAGGAGCTGACAGAATTGGCGTGGCCTCCTGCCAAACATGACCTCAAATGGCGATACCTTTGTAGATGCCGATTGACTTGTATTTATTCCAAATCTACAAGGGATGCCGATTGACTTGTGTTTATTCCAAATCTACAAGGGGAGAGAAACACGTCCCAATCGTTCTGGTTTTGGTTTATCTGTTTTGAGAGCGTCCGTTTGACCGTCTGGTTTGTCCGCTCGTCTTGTCCGTTTGATTGTGGGTGGTAGGCGGCGGTAACGATGTGCTTGATGTTAAATATTTGAAAAAGTTCCTCAATTAGATTGTTAACAAATTCTCGCCCCTGGTCGGTAATCACCCTTTTTGGGGACCAAATCGGGTGGAAAAAAAGATCCTTCAAATGAGAAGCAATATGGACTGCGTGCTTTGATGCAATTGGGAAGCATTCAACCCATTTACTGAATAAGTCCGTAACTGTCAAGCAATACTTATTTCCTTGCTGTGTCGTAGGAAATGGGCCAATCAAAACCATCCCCAATATTTCCCAAGGTTCGGAAGAGTATATAGGGTTAAGTTGCGGAGCCACTGTTTTAATTTTCTCGAAACGCTGACATTTATCGCAAGACTTTATTTTCTTGGACACAAAGTCCTCCATATTTCTCAAGAAATACCACTGACAGGGTTTTTGTCTCGTTTTATTCATCCTCATGTGGGCACCATGCGGAGATGAATGTATTTCATGGAAAATACGCTCTTTTCCCTCTTCGCTAAATACAACTTTGAGCGATTTTGTGCCACTTTCATACATGCAAATGCCACCAACCATCGAAAACCTTTGTGAAAATCGTTTAAAAGAGTATTTCTGCGACTTAGTTTCAAGGTCTGCTGGATAGCGTCCATCTTCAATATAACGTCGGACATCTTCCAAATCGTGATGTTTTCCCATCTATGAAAATGCCACAATAAGGAATTAGTTGTAAGATATGAGAGAGGGATGTAGACGCCGACCATTGATAGATCGTCATTGATACAATGAAAGATGAATATTTTCCAAGCTTTTATCTTGAAATCCTTGCTAAAATCACCTAAACTATCCTATTGACTATAATCTTATATTCGAACACATTTCGTGAAAAATTCGAATGGATATAGTTCTGCATTTTGTTTTCTTTTCACTCAAAAATTAAGTATATACATCTAGAATCAGTTGAAACCTTTACATACACTATTGAGAAAGGTTACCTATCCGTTCCACTACCGCAATATTCACACCCACTATCATTGGATAGTATGTTATTATAAATGCAAATCATGATAATTGTCTGTATATAGCTTTCGCCTTGCGGCTATTTTTACGATCAGATAGTACTCAAGGAAAACAAGCAGAATTTTCACCACAAATAGCCTAAAGTATACCGCGCATGGATATCATGGGAGAAAGAAACCGGCGTATGTGAATTGTTTTGTTTTTTTGCTTTCTTTTTAGTGCGAGCGTACTCTTACACTATTGTTTTCGTACGTCACGCGCTGAACGTTACGCTAATGATCATCGCAATCGGAAGTCCAAATGCATTCACATATTTCGTTGACGTTTACCTGGTAAAATGACTTTTTAAATGGTTTTGATAAACATGCATTAATATTTATGTGACTTTCGATATTTCAAAACGATTTAATTTATTGTTTTTCACAGTGCAACAAGTTTAATTAAAGTTATTGACAAAGTCAAATAAAGATTTCCAAGCTGATACAGTGAGTAAATAAATATTTGCCTTTTTGAAATCGCGTCTCTTCGAGGAGATTCACGACAGTCTTACCCGAGGCTTGCATTGCAATCATCAGCAGGTAGGGCGTGAGAATTGTACCTGCTGCCCCTATTGCATGATCGTAAAAGGCGACTAAATTTAGGATCTTATCTTTTCTTCCTAACTGACTTATCTCTACCTAATGCCCTCCCTTGGCACCCGCCTCACTTTTGGCCTTGAGTTGAGACGTTCGCCCCTGTGAGGAAGGCTCTGGGTTCTGCCCCCTGGCCGAGACACACCAAAGTCTATAAAAGTGGTAGTTTTCTGCTCCTGCTTAGCGTTCAGCATAGAGGGAGTGGGACGACTGGTTTGCCCGTTGTCAGTATAATGTGACCGGGTGGGGTTGTGTGTTGCTTGGTGTCCTTCGGCGGCATGCTTCATCAGTGATAATAGCACTATAAAAAGGACAACAGTTCCACTATACATAGAAGACACAACACGAACATACCGCAGTCTCCCAGTACACTCACCTCGCACAACATACAAGCAACACACCGCATGCATGGGAGGCCCGTCCCTTACATGACCATAGCTGTTAATAGGACGTTAATAAATCAAACAAGACAAACAAAACAAAATCATCAGCAGGCCTCGGGTTTCACAGGTGAACGTCCTCCTCAGGTAGAGATTTCCTTTTCCCCTCAAGGGTAGGGAACGATCCCAAATATTCTTCTATACCTGATACTTGGTTTTCTCACACCTCGGACAGTGTACCCAGTGCTAGATTAGTCTGTCTCCAATACGTGACAGGGTTATCCCGCGGTTGCAAGGGAAAAGATTACTGTTTTTGTACAGGGATAGGGAAAAGACTGCTCACACGCGCTAGACAATGACGTGAAGTCATTATTACATGCAGCGATTATTGTCTACGGCGTTTTTCAATTTTTGACGCATTGTGACGTTTTTATGATGACGGCACTATGGAAATGTTTCCTAATGACTGTATTTTCAAGTATGACAGAAAAAACTCAAACATAGGTCTATCAGATAAACAGTGATATCTCAACACTTTTGAAAGATTTCCACCTATTTTCATGACATCGCGATAAAAATTATATTCTGTATCTGCATAACCACAGTAATCTGTCCTTGCGGGTAGGTATTGATTTTGACGTCATGTGTTTGCGAGCGTAACGTCATATATTTTTGAGAAAACGACCAATCTCTCCCACAGTTCATTGCGGTCCCCACATTCACCTCTGTCAACGGTTGACGAACTGGCCGTCTGTTGACCTCGGGTCACAGAATATGACGTCATGACGATTGTTAAATACATAGCGCCCCTTTATATATGACGTCAAAGTGATTGTCTTTGAAACGGCGGACGTCGTATGCAAATCGTGACTTTTTACTTACAAGTAAATCTAGTGTATCCGCAAAAGAATCCATTATTGTTCGGTTTGCTATTGAATGGTAGAATTAACATTCTGTAAAAACTGACGGTCAATTACAGGAAAATGGTACAAAAGGAAACTTACAATGTATATTAAAGAATGTAGTATGCGACCGAAATACGAAATGCTTGATTTTGTTTGTTTGTTTGATTTATTAACGTCCTATAAACAGCTGAAGGTCCATGTAAGGAGAAGGCCTACGCCCATTTATGCATGTTGGTGCGTGAATGTTGATGCTAAGGTGCGTTTTTTTAGGAGACAGCGGTTATATCATGTTAAGTGACTTCTTCTATAATGTGAAACTGTTTCCCTTTATATAGAGGTGCTAATCCACTGATGACATGCCGCCGAAGTACACCAAGCAACACACGCCCACCCGGTCACATTATACTGACAACGTGTCGAACCAGTCGTCCCACTCGCCCTGTATGGCCTGAGCGGCTAAGCGCTCAACTCAAGAACCAAAAGTGAGGCACAGTGCCGAAGGAGGCATTAGGAAAAGAATAAAGTCAGTTAGGAAGAAGGAGATAAAGATATATCCTAAATTTAGTCGCCTTTTACGATCATTGCAATAGGGGTGGCAGCAGGTACAAATCGTAACCCCCCCTACCTGCAGGGCGCAACTGAAATTGCTTGAAATTTCTGTGTGAACCGTGTTTACAGAGATGAAATGTGGGGACTGAAATGCACTCTGTGAGAGATTGAGAAAAAAACCCGATGTGAAGTGTGCTCATAAAGTAATTCCGTCACGATCGAGCTCTGTAATATGGTAAGACGGAATATTGTCACGACAATAATGAAATGAATTTACAACGATGGCGTCGACGACAAGTCATTGAGGTCATGTCATCCTTCCTTGCATCATTGACCTGTTTATCAGAAATACAAAGTGGTGAGCATGGTAAGAGAAAATTAATCACCTCTTAGGGGTGAGAAAGGAGATTTCAACCCTCAGGAAATCGTCGTATTTGATAGCTTCGGACAAAAAGTTTGCGTTAAGATAATGTTGTAACGCTTGCCTTCAAGTTCTACAAGTGTTTGCTTGGTGTCTATCGGCGGCATGCTTCAGTGATATAGCACAATATAAAAAGGGCAACAGTTCCACTATACAAGAAGACACAACACTAACATACCGCAGTCCTCCCAGTACACTCACCTCGCACAACATACACGCAACACACACCGCATTAACATGAGAGGCCGTCCTTACATGACCATAGCTGTTAATAGGACGTTAATAAATCAAACAAACAAACAAACAAACACGAAAACTTTTTCCTATTATGGTAAGTCAGGTCATAGGATCAAATCACTTGCCCGCTAGCGAAGGATTTTTTGTTCTGCGTGCAGACACAAATGCACTAATTGAAATAAAGAACATAATTTTCGCAAAAAATATTTAAAATGGTGCATTTTTTAGCTCAGAATTAAGGTGTATAGGAATAACATATGTTTGCTTTAATCGCGGATGTATATGGTTGAAACGGCAAAATTTCGACAAAATCCAATATTATGTCAATTAGGTATCGGTGTGCAGAACAGCTTCAGTAAGATCTATGATAACAATGATAACGATAATATGAACTATTCGACTTATTGGAGTTATTTCCCTTAGCAGTTTTACCTTGTGGACAAAACAAAAAAAACTATAAAATACCTTGTGGACAAAACAAAAAAAACTATAAATTCACTTTATTTTAACAATTTTTGGACGACCTTTATCACGGAAATTTAAGGACAGTAACTTAGTGAGATATTGCCCCTTCTAATGAAAGTTTTATTAGATTATTAACACATTGACACAATAATATCAGTACTTATTCATAAAACCAAAATAAACGTTTATTAACTTCATATGCAATAAGGTGATAATTTTTACGACTCTGCTTTACATTTGAAAACACATAAAACACTGTTTGCTTTATGTATGAAACTTTAGGTCTATGGGCCTATTCTATTAAAAACTTTAGTTTTAATAATTACACATTTTATTAGTTGTCTTTTCCATGGGCTGTACAAATTATGAACATATGAACAATAGGCCCATTGGCCATAACGATTATCTGATTATTGGCAGAATACAACACATCGAAGTGGTGGCAAACAATTATTGAAATGCAAAGAATTCTTTATTAGAAGAAGTTCAGTTTATGATATTTGATGAATTTGGCATTAAAATGAAGGTCAAGGTCAATAATTTTAATTTACCTTCATAACATCTTGCCAAGAAGTCTAATATGAGGTCTCTAGGACTCTTAGCTATATGTGGCCAAGTGGACTATTCCACTATTAATTAGTTAATTTGTATTTTATTAATTTGATTACATTGTATATTCATACCTGGATTGTACATTGTACATTTGTTTTAATTTCATTTGTTGTTTCAGGTCAAGGTAATGTTGATTTATGTATCAAAGAGTTTGGTAAGTGTTCTGAGATATACAGTTATGTATATGCTGTAAGATGAGCTTTAAATATATTTTACCTGTGTATGTATGAAGTATGTACGAGTATGGTCAGGTGATTTCTACCTTTGTGAATGTCCACTATTACATGTACTGTCCATGACCTATGCGCATGTATATAGAGTGAGTAAAGTCCAGTATTTGACCTATCTGACCTGTTGTTTTATTGGTTGATATATTACTGGAGGGAAAGTCTTTGTGTAATTAAAAGAAGGAGCAACATCTCCCCTTTTTGGAGATATATGATATCCTAATTTATGCCTATAACCTACACACCCAAGCGTAAGCCTAATACTTTTTTATAATATCTTTTTATATACTAGTTTGGTATCTAAAGTATCGTAATTAAAAATGTAAATTGATTCAACTAATTATTGAGAAAGTACATACATTTTTGAATAGAGTACAATTTGAATTAGATTGTAACTTACATTTGTCATATCTCTAGATCCAGTATGAAATTAGTAACTGTGTTACTGTTGTATCTATTTTACAAGTAATTTTGTATAGTTTTCTACTTGTTACTGATTGATTTATTTATAAATCTTTCCTTGATCATGTATATGTCCGGTATTTTGCAGTTAAACATCATAGTGATAAGTGATCCTTTACCCGTAAAGTTTTGATGTAAAGCTACATAGTGACATTATTAGTTAGAATTGCTTTGTATATTGATCCCATAAAATATGATATTATCAAATATACTACAAGCTTCTATACGGATTCACAACAAAAGATTGTAAACAAAATTTCTTTCATAACCCGATATAGTTAAAAAAAATAGTGATACCTATGCTTGTAATTAATTTTTCAGACTACTTGATGACATAAAATACGTTTAAACGTACGATTCCATTGACTTTTCAATGGATTTTTTTTTCTTAATCAATACGCAACATCGACGTCTCTATTGTGACGTCATGATAACGACGGGTTTTCGCGCCATTCTCTGATCTTTAAGTATCTGCCAATCAGAAAGTCGAATTTACTATGAAAACAAATAAAAATTAATTACTATTATTACAAGCAAATAATCTTGGCCTGTCGGTGACTGATCATACACTCTGGAAAAAAGTCTTTAAAAATGTTATTTATTTATATTAGAACTATATTGATGTCGTTTTGGACCAGTTGTATATCCCTCACATTATGTATTTCAATGTTTGCGTTTTAAGGTTAATGAATATAACTAGAAAATCAAGAGTATCCATGTCTACGCGGAGTAAGGTTTGTTTTTAAAGATAGCTGCGTTAACACCGAATAGCTGCGTCAACAACTGCGTGTCATCGGCGCGCGTGCTTTTGACGAATCAAGCTACGCTAGAGAGCGTTACTTCGGCGAATACACACAAAATGTCGTTAGTGAAAGAAATTCGCAACAGGGAGATGGGAGAGAAGAAAATACCTTCGATTATACAGCTTTGTATCAGATGGATGGAATCCTTGAAATGTGAAGGAACTGACTCATACAAAAGAAAAATGGAGAGCTGCAGAACTCATATACAAGTTCTATGCGTAAACTACAGCTGCCATTTTGCTTGCGAATTGGTGAAAAAGGTACACATGATAATAAGTAATACTATGCTAAGTAATAGTCATGTCGAAACGGCATATAAGAGTAGATACAACAGTTGATTGATTTAATGGCACAATATTATACCATCAACGTCGAAAATTCGCATGAAACACGGAGAAGTTGAGCATTTTTACATAATCGTTCAAGCACTTAACAAGAATATGACTCTTTCATATGTACATATGTAGGGAAGAACTATTCCACCTCGAGGTTACCAGAATTTTGGGTCAGAACCCGAGGCTTGCCGAGGTTTCTGACCCAAAATTCTGTAACCCGAGGGTGGAAAAGTTCTATACCTACATAATTTACATAGGAAAGAGTTATTAATCGCTTGTCGAATCTTGCACGAAAGTGAGCCACAAAATCTTAAACGTCTTAAATAAATATAATCGAATCGATTTAAAAATAAGAACAATTCGAAAGAGCTCATTCAAAGTTGGTTTATATTGAAAATATAAACAGAAATCTAGGTAAAACGGTTGAAATGCAATAACAAATGAATGGAAATAAATCCGACAAATCAATCGAAATAGAAGAAAAAGACGCAACTTTGGCTGATTTTATGAAGATAGATTATCTAACATACTGTCCTATTCATGGGACAATCTATCTTACAGGCAATATAGAAGATCAATGTTTATTTAAGCCGTAGAAAATCGTATCGAAACCACCCAGACAAATAACATTTTTTTTTCCAAACTTTCACAGATGTTAGAAAGCCTGTAAGACCAAGACTAAAATTCTAAATAAAAATTGAAACGAACAATAAGGGAATCGCATCATTACGCGAAAAGTGCATTTTTAAATGCGGATTAATGCCTTCATAACACGTTGTGATATACCAACAGTTGTAATTACTTACAGAAAGATATCAATTGTGATATTATTCTTTGATGAAACTCTTTGTAAAGTACGAACACATAACACCACATTTAATACATATCAGTAAGGGCAGATAACTCTCGAATATTCAGTTATGGAATATCGCCTTTCATTAAGTCGTGATAATGCATTTTGAAAAGTGGTTATAACACATTATGAAAACAGAAATCATGAAAAGTGAAATAATGCCCTTTTCCGTAACCGTACCAAATGAACAACGTCATAATTAAAAATCTTTCATACGCATATTGTATTAGACTATGTTTTGAAAAGCAAATCATTTCTCATTTCAACAGAGAAATTACTATTTACACAAGCTCTCATTCTCCATATTTCCTGGGTAACTATCACTGTCGTAATGTTCATTAACTGACTACATGTATATCATAGGCAGAATGAAACACTGAGTGAGATAAAACTACGAAAAACGTCCTGGATAGTCAATTATTATCGCTGACGTTATATTCAGGAATTACACTCATGGGATATTCAAAACTGGCAAATCTGAAGTCAGATCAGGAAAAAACCACTACCCAATCACAGGTCTCCAGATACCTTCTTTGAAGATTACAGAGAAAGCTATGCATGACTACATATACTATATTGTCCTGGCTGTATCGTTATTCAATTCTTTTGATGTATATCAAAGGATCAAACCATTCCTGCCTGATTTTGACTTTCTGGTGGCACGCACTTTTCTTTACAGTGATTTAGTATGCATAATGCCATATTCATTTGTATGTGAATTCCAGAATATATGAGGCCCCTTAATTCTGATTAAATGGGCAACGAATCAATTATTCACATATTGCACATATGTGCAGCGGATATTTGACAGGGGAACTTGGACGAATACCATGATGAAAAAAAATCATGGAATGTAACAAAATCCCGACGTTATCGTTACTTCACATTACAAAAATTGACGCTGCGTTTTAATTAAAAAAATAATCCCTTGGAAAATCAAAAGAATCGTACGTGTGTATTTTTTAATTTTATAAAGTAGTCTGGCAAAATAATTATAAGCCTTGATGTCACTATTTTTAGCTCACCTGGCCCGAAGGGCCGGTGAGCTTATGTCATGGCGCGGCGTCCGTCGTCCGTCGTCCGTCAACATTTCCTTTAAATCGCTACTAGTCATAGAGTTCTGCATGGAATTTAACCAAATTTGGCCAGAAACATCCTTGGGGGGAGGGGAACAGAACTTGTATAAATTTTGGCTCTGACCCCCCGGGGACAAGAGGGGCGGGGCCCAATAGGGGAAATTGAGGTAAATCCTATAAATCGCTACTTGTCCTAGAGTTCTGCATGGATTGAAACCAAATTTGGCCAGAAACATCCTTGGGGAAGGGGAATAGAACTTGTATAAATTTTGGCTCTGACCCCCCAGGGACAGGAGGGGGCGGGCCCAATAGGGGAAATTGAGGTAAATCCTATAAATCTCTACTTGTCCTAGTGTTCTGCATGGATTGTAACCAAATTTGGCCAGAAACATCCTTGGGGGAAGGGGAACAGAACTTGTATAAATTTTGGCTCTGACCCCCGGGGACAGGAGGGGTGGGGCCCAATAGTGGAAATTTAGGTAAATCCTATAAATCGCTACTTGTTCTAGAGTTCTGCATGGATTGTAACCAAATATGGCCAGGAACATCCTAGGGGGAAGGGGAACAGAACTTGTATAAATTTTTGCTCTGACCCCCTGGGGACAGGAGGGGTGGGGCCCAATAGGGGAAATAGAGGTAAATCCTATAAATCGCTACTTGTCCTAGAATTCTGCATGGATTGTAACCAAATTTAGCCAGAAACATTCTTAGGGGAATAGGAACAGAACTTATATAAATTTTGGCTCTGACCCCCGGGGGCAGGAGGGGCGGGGCCCAATAGGGGAAATAGAGGTAAATCCTATAAATCGCTACTTGTCCTAGAGTTCTGCATGGATTGAAACCAAATTTGGCCAGAAACATCCTTGGGGGAAGGGGAATAGAACTTGTATAAATTTTGGATCTGACCCCCTGGGGGCAGGAGGGGCGGGGCCCAATAGGGAAATTTAGGTAAATCCTATAAATCGCTACTAGTCTTAGAGTTCTGCTTGGATTTTAACCAAATTTGGCCCAGAAACATCCTTGGGGTTAACAGAATTCCTATAATTTTTGGCTTTCACCCCCTTGAGCAGAAAGAGTGGGGCCCAATAGGGGAATTAGAGGTAAATATTCAAATTCCTTCAGAAAAGAAACAATGAACCTTACTAGGCATTACAAACCAGGTGAGCGATACAGGCCCTCTGGGCCTCTTGTTTCTTCTAAATTTCATCGTGTTATGAAATAAATTTTATTTGCAAACTTTTGTGAGAACCGCTACATTGACGCAGTTTGCAAACAAAATGTTTTTCATAACCCGAAGAAAAAAAAATAGTGACATCGATGCTTAAATAATTATTTTTTTCTTTATTTTCATATCAAATCTGGCTTTCTGATTGGCCAATACTATTTTGCATACCACTATAATTAATTTTAATTTGTTTTCATACTAAATCCGACATTTTGATTGGCCGAATCTTTTACTACGAAGAAAAAATCCGAGAATGGCACGGACGTTAACATAACATCACAATAGAGACGTCGACATTGCGTATTGATTTAGAAAAAATAATCCATTGGAAAAGCAATGAAATCGTGCGTTTACGCGTACCTTTTTTACGTTATCAAGTAGTCTGGCAAATTAATTACAAGCATTGATGTAACTATTTTTTTTAACTTCATGGGATTATGAAATAAATTTTGTTTGCAAACTTTTGTGAGAATCCGCTATGCGATATGATATGAAGAATACGAATATGCCAATCAAGTCGAAAAAGTCTGATTTAGCATGAAAACGTAAAAAAAAATTTGGCCTAAATGAAAAATACAAAAAAAAAAATATAAATATAAAAAAAAATTACGAGGATGGCGCGAAACCCCAAAGTTATCGTGACGTCACGATAGAAACAGTGCCGTTGCGTATTGATTCGGAAAGAAACCCTAGACAAATCACTAGAATGGAAAACTTAAAAATAATTAGAAGCATTGGTAAGAAAAACAAATATTTCATTTTTGTGTCTCCTGCAACGCAAGGGCGATACTTAGGTATCACTATGTCGGCGTCGTCGGCGTCCGGGAAACCGTTTCCGTGCGATAACTTAATTATTTATTTACCGATTTCAACCGAATTTGGTATAATGCTTTATATCAATAAGATCTGTAATGAGTTTGATAATTGTCAAAATCCGTCAATATTTGCAAGAGTTACGGGACTTCAAAACAGATAAATCCATGGTTTCCGCTCGATAACTTAGATATTCATCGTCCAATTTCAACCAAATAAATTGTTTGGTATCAATGAGATCTGCGATGAGTTCAATAATGGTCAAAATCCGTCAATATTTTCAAGAGTTACGGGACGTTGTCAATTGTCAAAACAGATAAATCCATGGTTTCCGATCGATAACTTAAGTATTTATTATCCGATTTCAACCAATTTCAATACATTGCTCTATATTAATGAGATCTTAGATGGGTTTTGAAACTGGTCAAAATCCGAGAGTTATGGGATTTTAAAATCGTCAAAACATAGTTTCCGCTAACATAGTAACATTGGTGTTTATTGTCCGATTTCAGCCACATTTGGTGTGTTGCTTTTATTCAATGAGATCTTAGATGGGTTCCATACTGGTCAAAATCCATCAATAATTGCAAGAGTTACGGAACTTGATACCTTCACTTAATTATTAACAATATTTTCATCTGTAAATAACTATTTTTTGTGATGATGTGCAGGGGACACACCACTTTCGTGGAATTCTTGTGCATTCTATTAATCATTATTATTTTCATGTATTTCAATTTCAGATGACCAAAATTGTCTGCAGTTCAGACATGGACGTTCTCCTGGATGAAGTACTCTGGTTGGTGAGCGAGGCTATGGAGGAGTGGCTTAGCATGGAGCGTGTGGATATTTATATCCCACCACCATTCATGGCCTTTGTCCGTGAACTTTTTGCCGCCTACGGCATGGCAGATACAATATTTTTGCTTGCATTCTTTCTCAGCTGTAACCATAAAAAAGTGTTTTAAGGTTCCAATGCAAATGCCATATTACCGCTCTTAAAGTTTATGTAAAAGAATAGTGTTTCATTACTGTGTTTAGCAGAAATTGAAGGAAATTCAATTACCACCATTGATAAGAATTTTTGCAGCAGAATTATAATACTAGATTATCTCCCCTAGTTAGAAACATGTTATAAAGACAAAAAATATGAAGCAAAGTCTAGTAGGTACTGTATCGTGTTCATGACAATTGTATGTCATCATATGTGTCACCATATGTAGAACGAGTGTCATACTAGATATTGTTATTCATGAAAAACAAGAGCTGGCAGTTACTCTCAGGATTATAGTCATTGTTTGTTTGTTTGTTTGATTAATTAACGTCCTATTAACAGCTATGGTCATGTAAGGACGGCCTCCCATGTATGCGGTGTGTTGCGTGTATGTTGTGCGAGGTCCGTGTTTCGGGAGACTGCGGTATATTCATGCTGTGTCTTCTTGTATAGTGGAACTTTTGCCCTTTTTATAGTGCTATATCACTGAAGCATGCCGCCGAAGACACCAAGCAACACACCCCACCCGGTCACATTATACTGACAACGGGCGAACCAGTCGTCCCACTCCCTCTTTGCTGAGCGCTAAGCAGGAGCAGAAACTACCATTTTTAAAGACTTTGGTGTGTCTCGGCCAGTGGACAGAACCCAGAGCCTTCCTCACAGGGGCGAACGCTCAACTCAAAGCCAAAAGTGAGGCGGTGCCAAGGGAGGCATTAGGAAGGATAAAGTCAGTTAGGAAGAATAGAAAAGATAATATCCTAAATTTAGTCGCCTTTTACGATCATGCAATAGGGGCAGCAGGTACAATTCTAACGCCCTACCTGCAGGGCTGGATTATAGTCATGTTTTTCTACACTGTATATAATTGAGTTATAATAAATTTGATTTCTTTGTAGATGTCGGAACTACTTATCGGAGGTTTCTGGAGTGACATGCCAGCCAAGAACTGCTAATAAATGTTTAACACCTGTAGAATCAATGTCTGTTTTAATTTATAAAAAAATGTGTTTACATGTATATAACATATGTCTTCAGTGTTTTTATCATATATCATATAAAACCAGACATTGATCTATAAATGTATATGAAAAACAAAGATGGACCGTACATGCTTCAAAGTTCTCTATTTATAAATATGTGCACTGCTGACAAGAAAACAAATCATTGAATTGAAACTTAAGGCATCTATTTGTGGAATATTTGTGTTATTACAGCAGAAATTCTGAGAAGCATGTACCGAGGTTTTTATTTTTCACCAACGATATTATAGATATCAAAATCACCAATTCACGTCATATATAATGATGGCGTCGTATCATTGATGATGATAATATCCCGTCAAATAACTACAATATCACATCATATAATGACGAACTTTTATCATATTATGAACTTTAATAACATAAGGCAGTTATGGCTGTTCATAGTTTTACGCAATGCAAACTACTGTATTCTTATAGCGCGTTTAGCCTAATACAACATTTGCATAGATCTCATCTTTCAAATCCAAGCTCATGTTAACTTCATTTCCAGATTAATTTTCTTAATCGGTATAATATGCAAGCAACACAATTGACAAACAATCTAAATAATTAAAGTTAAAATTGAAAAATAGCTTACCTTTGATACAAATAACAACAAAATTGATGTTCTTAGACGCTTCCGTCGATTGCAAAATCTTGCATACATGGATCAGAAATCTTGCACATGCGTGATTCGAAACTCTGCACATGCATGAATTCGAATTATTGCACATGCGCAAATAAGAAAAAGGGCAATATTATACACTCTTCCTTTAATCTATTGTCAATATGCGTACAAAGAGATAAGTTAGATGAATCAGCATTCATAAATAAAATATTATGTTAAGTTATTGAAGATTCAACGATATTACAAATTGTATACAACATTTCATTAAATATTATTCTCATAAAGCGTAAAGGTATGTCCATCCCATGTGCAATACAGTTACATATAACGTAATATAGTTCCAAAAAGTTCAATTTTTAAAATTAATGATCTAAGGCTCTTTACTACACCTCCTTTTTCTGATAAATGAAAACTTCTGCGTCCACGGTAAAACATAGTTCATTGTCAAAAGAGAGAGAAAAAAATATAGGAAATTTGACAGAGTTATTACAACTTTGGTTTACAATGTCGGCATATAGTTCGCTACAACTATATTAACTTGTATGAAACAGTAGCTTGGGAAGGACATGCAAAATAATAAATTATTGCGCGCGAACGCAATACTATTGCGCTTGAACACAATGGTATTGCTAAAGTAACAGTATTGCGCGTGAACGCAACAGTAAGTGAACGCAAACTTATTGTGTCTGAATCCATTGATTGATTGACCAATGGCAACTTGAAAGTAAGTCAAGGTCATTCAAATACACAAAGTTATAAGTATTATTTTTAACATCGTGCAGGCTAAATATCTCCTTGAGTTTTAAGGTCTTTTAATCTTTAATGTCGTTTGTTTCTGTCATACAACATTAATTGTACTACGCCACACTACACGTAATGTTGTAATGCAACAAGATTTTAGCATACTACATAACATTATAACATTAAAGGTCAATGTCATTTATCTAAACGAACTTATGAGCCATTCGCGCAATCGTAATATAGACCAATATAGCTCTACAGACGTTTTAGTTATTAACAAGAAGTTTCAAATACTATTAGGTCACACTTCCACACGAAAGAGTCAACAGGGGTAAAATCTGTATAGTGTAATGATCACACATAAAAACGACAGGAGTCTGTATATTGTGAGGATCACATTTCAAAACGGGTGAATTCTGTATATTGTGAGGGTCACATTTGAAAACGGCTGGAGTCTGTATATTGTGGGGGGTCACACTTGAAAACGGGAGGAGTGTGTATATTGTGGGGGTCACAATTGAAAACGAGAGGAGTCTATATATTACTAGGGTCACATTTGAAAACGGGGGTAGTCTGTATACAATGTATTGTGGAGGTCACATTTAAAAACGGGAGTAGTCTGTATATTGTGGAGGTCACACTTGAAAACTGGAGGAGTCTGTATATGGTGGAGGTCACATCTGAACACGGGTGGAGTCTTTGTATTGTGGAGGTCACACTTGAAAACGGGAGGATTCTGTATAATGTGAGGGTCACATTTGCAAACGAGAGGAGTCTATATATTACTAGGGTCACATTTGAAAACAAGGTGAATCTGGATATTTTAGAGGTCACATTTGAACACGGGAAGATTCTATATATTACTAGGGTCACATTTAAAAACGGGAGGAGTCTGAAAATTTGCTGGGGTCACACTTGAAAACGGTTGGAGTCTGAATATTGTGAGGGTCACAATTGAAAACGAGAGGAGTCTATATATTAATATGGTCACATTTGAAAACGGGAGTAGTCTGTATATTGTGAGGGTCACACTTGAAAACGGGAGTAGTCTGTATATTGTGAGGGTCACACTTGAAAACGGTAGGAGGCTGTATATTTGTGGGGGTCAAACTTGAAAACGGTTGGAGTCTGAATATTGTGAGGGTCACAATTGAAAACGAGAGGGAGTCTATATATTACTAGGATCACATTTGAAAACGGGAGTAGTCTGTATATTGTGAGGGTCATACTGAAAACGGGAGGAGTCTGTATATTGTTGGGGAGTCACCCATGAAAACGGGAGGAGTCTGTATATTGTGGGGGTCACAATTGAACACGAGAGGAGTCTGTATATTGTGGAGGTCACACTTGAAAACGGGAGTAGTCTGTATATTGTGGGGGTCACATTTGAAAACGAGTGGAGTCTGTATATTATAAGGGTCACATTTGAAAACGGGAGTAGTCTGTATATTGTAGAGGACACACTTGAAAACGGGAGGAGTCTGTATATCGTAGAGGTCACATTTGAACACGGGTGGAGTCTGTGTATTGTGGAGGTCACACTTGAAAACGGGAGGATTCTGTATATTGTGAGGGTCACATTTGAAAACGGGAGGAGCCTATATATTACTAGGCTCACATTTGAAAACGGGAGGAGTCTGTATATTACTAGGGTCACATTTGGAAACGAGAGGCGTCTGTATATTGCGGGAGTCACAATTAAAAACGAGAGGAGTCTATATATTATTAGGGTCACATTTGAAAACGGGAGTTTGTTTGTTTGTTTGATTAATTTACGTCCTATTAACAGCTATGGTCATATTGTGGGGTCACAATTTGAAAACTGTGGGTAGTCTGTATATTGTTGAGGTCACACTTGAAAACAGGAGGAGTCTGTATATTGTGGAGGTCACAATTGAAAACGGGTGGAGACTGTATATTGTGAGGGTCACATTTCAAAAAGGGGGTAGTCTGTATATTGTGGAGGTCACATTTGAAAACGGGAGTAGTCTGTATATTGTGGAGGACACACTTGAAAATGAGAGGGTCACATATCTTAATATTTCTTCTAGGTATTTTAATCAATGATCCTCAAAGTATCATAAACGGCACTCCGATGTGGTATCGTTATCACATTCTATTATACTGCACGAGTGTAGGCCTATACGTCTAGTATTAAAGTTTTATATGTTATTCCTTGTATTTTTTTAGGAAATATAAGTCCGACATCATTTAAGCACCATGTGTTTTTACATATATTGACTAGAATGTCAACATTTCCCTTTTGACGTTGTGGTATACCCAATTTCGTCTGCTAGAGCTTTGCCAGTCCATGTATTAAACTATGCCATTATTTTTGCCTCGCGCATGCGCAATACGTCACAGGTCACACTTGAAAACGGTCACAAATGAAAATGCCACACCGGCATTGCAACTTGCCTATCACTGCAATTAATTAACTCCTAACAGAGGAGAGCTATGCAAGGGAAATAACCCCTGTCCTACAATAGCATGTAGGATATATGCGCTATACATGCACTTATGGCCATCAAACAAAACTTATTTTCATTACAAAAATTATCACTTTGACAGAGAATTTCAGGGACGAAATAGTTTGAAAAAACTGTCAGAATTATTTTGGTTTACGTAGTCATCTCGCCCAAAATGCACAATAAAGCTAGTTGTATACTGTATGTATACTGGGACGAAATATCGTTTTCACGTTCATTCTCCACTAATTTGCATGTTTTCAGAAATGAAAACATAAAATATGAAAATTGAAAACAAAGTTCTTATGTATTGTCATTTGTTTGGCAAATATCTCTACTTTTTAAATCCAAAAGGGCTGGCTCCTATCTTTACTCAAATAAAAGTTATAATTGTTACAGTCAACCATCATATTTTGGTAAAGAACAGATACGTGACTTTGTTAAAATGAACTAAATTGAGGTTTGTCATTAGAAATGCCACATAATATACACTTTAACTGAATTTTTGCTTTGGTTTTGGACTTTTCTTTCCATTCAAAGCCATTTGTCCGTCTCGAAAGCAACTTGTCTTTATCAATTGCAGTTATGAAAAGTTCATTTGTGAATATTGGTTTGTATGATTCATAAGTGTGTTCGAATAGTTTCATATAAAAAAGTACAAAAGTATTTTGTTTCTATATTTTTCCTTATTACCAAACTGTACCTTTTTTTGCATCAGTACATGTCAGTAATTTTGTATTCGTATAAATCACAAATTACTGTATAGGACATTAAAATCCTGCTTTAAACAGTAACGTATATGTCACAACATACTTAATATATGACTGTAGAAATCTGACAGGATTATTATGTTTTTCTGTTTCATAAATTCGTCAAAATGCATTAAAGAAAACGTACTTTTCAGCGGTTTCACTTCTCTGCAATACTTTAGATGATTTTTGCCTAAATTAGCAGCGATAACGTATCTGTTCTTTTGGTATATGTCTTTATGAAGTATTAGAAAATAAACGAATTCAATAACACGAATCTGCTTCAAAACTTGTAGTCAAAACTACAACATCAAATTATCAAACGATAGATCAAAACTATTGAAAGCGGCGTCGATGAAGAGATGATTATGTTTCTACCATATTGGTAACGTATCTGTCTACACCGATTCCCATTGACTGCGGATGGTTTCAGCGTTCTTGTCATTAATTGGGGAAAAAACGAACCGCACGGCTGACAGGTAGATGTGATAACTCATGATAAACAGTTCGTCTGATATTATTGGCCAACGAAACCTCACTTGTCCTTTGTTGATGTTTTTTGACATGAAGCAAAGGAATAATTCATTCTCATTGTCCTCGCCTTCCTTCACCTGAGAAACGTATCAGTCTCCGTCATACTTGATTGCCACAAACAACCATAAACTTACATTTTCTGACCATATCTAGTCTGAAACAAATTGCTACAAATGAAACCAAGTTCACTCAAATTAAGGTTTACGTACAAAAGTACAGATCCGTTACCAAATATGACAGGTACGTTACCAAATAAACAGATACGTTATTTCATGTTTATATATCACATTACCGTATCATTAGTATAACAAACATTCTAATAATATCTGGCTATAAAATGTATTTGAATTAGTCGATGTAACAGTTTTTTTTATTAGTTTTACACTAAATATTAGAGTAAACGGTACATCTTTCATCAAACAGATATGTGATCTTTTATACCAGATTACGTTACTATTTTGATATGCGAGTTATACATTTAACAATTAATTATATACCTAATAGCTTAATCAATACAGCTAACTAGTGTTAGAATTCACGTGATTATTATCAGAAATGTATATATATGTTACTATGTACAGGTATATACTAAAGGAAAGTAAAGGTTTTTCTTATTTCGAGTTTCCCAACACTGGCAACACAACGAATCTTCCCGCTTATAAACTATGGACAAACTCTCAGACACTTGCCACGTGGTTAAGCTAATTTCGAATGTTTTATGACAAGCGTGAGAATTTCTGTCGATATGGGTATTTTTTCCATAACGTATCTGTCGGTAACGTACTGACCGACACTAACCCCTCTCATCATTTAAATGACACCGTGTGACTTGTCGACCAAACCACAAACATTGTAACACTTAGTATTCTATACTTTTCAAACTGTGATGTGAATTTATCTCTGTGGGAAAGTGGCATCTTAGGTAATCAAGTACATAGTAGTAACGTATCTGTTGATGTCGTTGCGTAACATGTATATTTTCAAGATTAGATCGCACCTGTCCATTTAATTATTAATGGATGTGTCCTTGTCATAAAGGTAAAAGTTAGTATACAGATTAAAGTTCATTATCACGGAGAAAACGTGGACATTTGATAATACATTAATTGTGTACATGATTTTATTTGTTTGTAACGTATCTGCCAGCATAGTTTGTGACAATGATAAAATGAGTTGCATCAAAAATATCTAAGCATTTTGTGTGGCAATACTTGTCGTCTATTCTCATTACGTATGCTAATATCTATGATATGATAGAAAAAATGTAACATTTACCCATTTCCTTAGTCACAGTTGATTTATGAAATACATTATAGCTTAAGAGGACAGTCGAAATTCGTCACGAGAGCCATATTTAATGTGATGATGAGAAAAATCTTAATTGGTCAGAGGAACAACACTTGATTATTTTCGAAGATTAATCAATACATTTCACGTGTGAAACAAACTTGATATACAAACATGATTTTTAAGTCCCGATATTGATAGAGGACACTTAATAATGGAATTTGTACATTTAGTGGAGAATGAACGTTCAATGGATTTGACAAGTGTAGAAAATGTATCTTATATGAAGACCACGTGGTATAAAGGTCATCTGAACGTGACCCCTATGGAATATTGTCAGATCCTTTATATAACGGAGTGGTTATAAGGATCTGTATTTTAATCAGATTGTCTAACCCACAACCTTGCAGAATGGACCCCAGGGTCTCAAAAGCCTTCTGTGGAACCTCTGCCCTAGCAAAATCATCAAAATAATGCAACACTTGGTATCCCGCCTCAAGGGCTAAATAAGACACAACACTAGTTACCCTTTGACAGATCTGAGCGGCTGACCTAAGCCCCATTGACAACACTCTGTCGAAATAAATAGAGCCTTGCCAAACATAACCTAGGTAAAGGGATATCTAAAGGATCTACAGGTATTTGTATGGTTTTTTTCAGGTCCTTTTTAAAAAGAAGACATCCTCTCCCTTTCTCCTTAATTATGTCCACCAAATCATCTACCCTAGCATAAGAGAGTAACTGGCTTACCTGTCCTTAGGAATAACACTATTAACTGAGGTGCCCTCTGGCCAACTAAGATCAAGTATAACTCGCCTCTTATCCAAGTCCCTTTTTGGGAACCGTGTTCAGCGGAGAGATAACAATGTGGGAGTCAAAGGGGTTACTCTTGAAAGGGCCCTAAACTGTACCCTTGGCTACTTCTCTTCCTAGATACTGCTGTATGTCTTTCGGGAAATCCCTAGTCCCCTTATGATTTCTGTGAAAAAACACATCACCTGATTCAGCCAACACGTTAAATTCCCTAATAATACCTACAGGAAACCCAAATCTGATAAGGTCACAGACCTCCTGATCTTTCTATTCTCTCAATCTCTCCCTAAGAAACTCTAGATTAAACTTAGAGTAGACCGGAATCCTAGCACCGTAAAAATACTATCCCTGGGGGCTGAACCTTGGCCTCCACTATCCACTTTACTACTATTTTTACACTCCAGCAACTCACCTTCTGAGCTTGGTTCTGAGAAATCAATAAAACTAAGGAGAAACCAATGGGAACCTCAATAGAAGCGGGGTCATCCCTTCTCTTTCCCAATTCAATTCTACGCAACCAGGCTGCATACCATGACAACAATGCCTTCCATTCGTGTAAGCTGACAATGAAAGTTAAAAAGTATACATTTGAGATAATAAAAAAATTAAAAATTCGTTTCTGAGACAACCCCTTGCGTGTCTAAGGACGGGCAGTCGCCATTTTGTTTTAACTCTGCTTGGATACATCACCGGGTACCGACCCCTATATAAAGCGCGTGAACCACACACACGTGCGATCAGTCGAACGCTCGCCGTTCAAGGTGTAACATACTGTAGTATATATAGAATTGTACCTGCTGCCCCTATTGCATGATCGTAAAAGGCGACTAAATTTAGGATATTATCTTTTCTATTCTTCCTAACTGACTTTATCCTTCCTAATGCCTCCCTTGGCACCGCCTCACTTTTGGCTTTGAGTTGAGCGTTCGCACCTGTGAGGAAGGCTCTGGGTTCTGTCCCCTGGCCGAGACACACCAACGTCTGTTAAAGTGGTAGTTTCTGCTCCTGCTTAGCGCTCAGAAAAAAGGGAGTGGGACGACTGGTTCGCCCGTTGTCAGTATAATGTGACCGGGTGGGGTGTGTTGCTTGGTGTCTTCGGCGGCATGCTTCAGTGATATAGCACTATAAAAAGGGCAACAGTTCCACTATACAAGAAACACAACATGAATATACCGCAGTCTCCCAAAACACGCACCTCGCACAACATACACGCAACACACCGCATACATGGGAGGCCGTCCTTACATGACCATAGCTG
The DNA here is from genome assembly GCF_041381155.1 of Argopecten irradians. Classification (NCBI taxonomy): domain Eukaryota; kingdom Metazoa; phylum Mollusca; class Bivalvia; order Pectinida; family Pectinidae; genus Argopecten; species Argopecten irradians. Next base: position 20,860 of record NW_027187537.1, on the reverse strand, counting down.
TTAATAGGACGTTAATTAATCAAACAAACAAAAAAATATACCCAATACGTATTTACGTGTAACCTGAGACCATGCCATAATGATAAAATGGTTAGTACTTTCAATGTTTTCTCAAATAAATTTTCTAAGAACCATATATATATTTATACAGTTAAATTAAAAGTAATGAATGAATTCATACCTTTTTTCCACGTGCGAGATCCATTTTGATTATAACGTAAACAAACTCGGAAATTCTAATAGCAGATAACATTTGCAAACTAAAATTAAACACTGCACTCACCTGACAAGTGTTCATTGAAGTAATATTGTCGCAACTAGATCCCAAAATATGTCAAAAACGAGCTAATAAAACACTTCAAGATACATTAGATATTACACGCACATGTACACGTGTGTGCCTTCGGTAGTTTCATATGAAAGCGTCACTTGTTCGGGACAGGTGGTCACGTGCACGTGGCCAGTCGAGTACATCAGGTACGATAGTATACGTGGAGATGTGGAACGGATTATTATTAGGATTTCTATTCATTTGTGTGGAAAGTTAAATTTGTGAAACATCTAAATGACAGCTTAGAAGAGTTGACGTTTGCTTGCTAAAACAAGCCCTACACATATTTACAGGTAAGGGGTTTTGTTTATGTATTAGTAGGTGATACACAGTGGACAACTTCTAGGTGTTTATGTACATGACTGAACGCACGTGTGTCGATTCACGCGCTTTATATAGGGGTCGGTAGGCGTCACGTATCCAAGCAGAGTTCAAACAAAAATGGCGTCCGTCCGTCCATAGAAACGCAAGGGGCTGTCTCAGAAACAAATTTTGGAAAAAAAAATCTTTTTAAATCTCAAATGTACATTTTTAACTTGCATTGTCAGCTTTAACATAACTGTAATATGTGATCTTTTTTAAGAGTGAGGTATTCCCAAACTTCTCCTCCTCAGATATCCGCTGCGGATATTGCTGCCTGTAACCAGAAGTTCCCGTCGCCACCAAAGTCCTCTCCTTGAGACGCTTGAAATTGGCAAGGCCTATTCTCCGGATCGTCCCGATCCGAAGCCTCATCAGAATCACACTCCACATTACCGCTTGGCCCTCGTCTGTGCCCCGATGCATAGCCTTATAATCTTTCGGAGGTAGTTTCCTCGTTTCCACGCCCGATTTATTACTGGACGCCATCACACACTCACTCGGACTAATATCCCGGTTTAGAATCCTGACTATAGTAGTGCTTACACCTGAAATGTTGCACTTCTGATGTATGACCCGAGATGTTTTCAGGCCGTCGGAGACGAGGATTTCATATTTTTAGCCCACCATCACCACTATTCAAATCTCCTTTCGTCCGTGGTCCGTCCTTCCGTTAGTCCGTCCGTCCGTTAACAATTTTTGTTACCGCTATTTCTCAGAAAGTACTGAAGGGATCTTTTTTCAAATTTAACATGTAGGATCCCCTGGGGCCCTAGTTGTGCATATTGCAATTTGGGACTGATCGGTCAACAAAATGGCCGACCGGCGGCCATCTTGGATTTTGATAGTTAAAGTTTGTTACCGCTATTTCTCAGAAAGTACTGAAGGGATCTGTCTCAAATTTCATGTGTAGGTTCCAATAGGACCCTAGTTGTGCATATTGCATTTTGGGACCGATCGGTCAACAAAATGGCAGACCTGCGGCCATCTTGGATTTTGATAGTTAAAGTTTGTTACCGCTATTTCTCAGAATGTACTGAAGGGATCTGTCTCAAATTTCATACGGAGGTTACCCTAGGGCCCTAGTTTTGCATTCTGCATTTCGTAACTGATTGGTCTACAAAATGGTCGACCTGTCGCCATCTTTGATTTTGATAGTTATCGCTATTTGTCAGAAATTACTGAAGGGATATCTGTCAAATTCCATGCATAGGTTTCCCTTGGGCCGTAGTTGTGCATAGTGCCTTTGAGACTGATCGGTCAACAAGATGGCCAACCAGCCTCTATCTTGGATTTCACCGCTGTTTCTCAGAAAGTAATGAAGCGATCTGTCTTAAATTTCATATGTAGTATGTTTGAAAAAGTTTGAAAAGCAGGGAAAAGATCCCTCTTTCCATCGTCAGACATAGATCATTCTTTGGTGGGCGCCAAGATCCCTCTGGGATCTCTTGTTTATGGATCGAGTTCTATATCTTAATAAAGTCAAATTAGTTTCGAACAAGGCACTTCCTTTAACCAATTCGTGAACTCGGCGGTTAATCAATGTCCCACTCGTCTGTGAAACTCTTGTAACTTAGTCGTAAGGTGTGCGACTACACTTTGCCTACAAGAAGTTCATACCTTCAGTCCAGTGCAGCGCAATGTCGTAACAGAAAATTATATGTCCGCACTGGACAAGTCAGTGTTTATCTCGTAAAGCCCGAAAACCTGCCAACTTCGGACAATGAAATAAATGGTAAGGGTCAAACTTGACCAATCGCGAGGAATGTCACGTTTTGACACAGGTGAGAATTTCCTAACACATTCATACCCAGAGAGAAGAAGTACTCAAAAGGCATGCACATAGTATCGTCGAAAATTAGGCGATTTGCCAGGGTCAAATTTATACAATGCTGATTATATGAAAAAGAGTTGCATGGTATAGATAGTTTTAGATAAAACACATGAGAAAACACTTTGTTTGTTTGATTTATTAACGTTCTATTAACAGCTATGGCCATGTAAGGACGGCCTCCCATGTATGCGGTGTGTTGCGTGTTGTGCGAGGCGAGTGTAATGGAAGACTGCGGTATGTTCGTGTTGTGTCTTCTTGTATAGTGGAACTGTTGCCCTTTTTATAGTGCTATATCACTGAAGCATTCCGCCGAAGACACCAAGCAACACACCCCACCCGGTCACATTATATTGACAACGGGCGAGCCAATCGTCCCACTCCCTGTATGCTGAACTCAAGGCCAAAAGTGAGGCGGTGCCAAGGCAGGCATTAGGAAAGATAAAGTCAATTAAGAAGAAGAGAAAAGATAAGATTCTAAATTTAGTCGCCTTTTACTATCATTCAATAGGGGCAGCAGGTACAATTCTAACGCCCTACCTGCAGGGCCATGAGAAAACACATGAAAAATGTTGATGAAATGTTTAGTTGATACGATGGTACATGTAAGATGAGAAAACGTTCATATGTTGTTAAAAATGCCGATATCTTTCGGATACTTGGATTTGAACATGGTTTAATATATTAAATATATCAGAACCTTGAACAGCATGGGCGGAAGGATTCCATCTGGGTCGTGGGAATGGAGGATACTTCAGAGAGGGAGTTTGTAGAGGAGAGTGTGCAGAAAGTGGTGGACCTCCTGAACGACAAGCTGGGTGTGGGATTGTGTAAGGATGATATTAATATTGCACATAGACTAGGGACATTCCGGAGAAACAAACCTAGGAATGTGATCGTAAAACTCACAAGGAGAAGGATCAAACATGGCATTCTTCATGACGCAGAAAGCTGAAGAACACAGGGCCAGTGATTTTCCAGGACTTGACTAAAATTAATCTGCAGATTTTGAAGGAAGCCTACCAATTGAGTTCTGTTCAGAACACATAATCTGGGACCCTCCTAACACTAGCCGAGTGTTGTACCAACTGAGCTCACCGATGATTGATCCAGTCCAATCCCGTTACCATTACCGATATCTACCTGTTCATCAATATATCTATCATAAGCCATGCATCCATGCCTTTCATATATATATCTATCATACACCATGCACCCTTATCTGTTCATATATATATGTATCAAACATAATCCAATCCTAGCGCCAGGACTCAAACACACAGTCTTACTATCAATTCTGCCACATATCGTCTGCTGTATCAAAATGGGCTGATAATTAGTGAAATGTAAGGGAAACTGAAGATAATTGAAATGATGAGTTTAAAGCACGATGGGTTAACGCGCTACATTGAATATGTCTGTATCCCATTGCGTTCATACCACCTTTAACGCAATCAAAACACTGTTCAATCTATATATTTACATAAAAAAATCTGCCTTTACGTACAATTTAAAACGGTGATGGTTGCTAAGTTGGGTAACTACGGTAGTCAGGATGACCGAAGATATAGTTCCGATTGTTGAATGTTATAGCTGCAGTTTGGTTTGAAATACAACAATTACACTTTTCAATTATTTTCAACATATATTTTTTTCAATTTGATAATATATATTAATAATGTCCATTTCGAATAAAAATTGAGATAACCAAGGCGGAACGACTACTGGTATGTATCGTTGTCAGGGTAGTGATGCAGTCCGAAGTGAAGCGAGCCGCCATATTTGATTTTCAACCGAGGAAAGTGACTGTGATAAAGCCTATTGATGGTATGACCGTTGAGCTGCTGAATGTTTGTCGTCTAAGAACGCGATATACACTAAATTCTTCGCAGTCATGACTTTTATTTTATTGTACGGAGGATAGACAAGTGTTTGCGTGTGTGTAGGCCTATTTTGAATGCAAAGACGGGGCCATTTAAGCTGATGATACTGTTTCGGATAGGCTACCTATAATGGGTTTTTTTCTGGAAACCTGTATATGATCTGTTAACCTATTTCGCTTAGACGCTCCCAGAATTATTCACCGACAATCAGATGTTCTGTATATTTAGGTGAGATGAGTGACCGTACACACATGTACATCTGACGTAACTATGGGATTTCCCGAATATTCCTGAGGAAAGCCCCCCGGTTGTAGCCCCGACCAGCGATTCATTTTGTAGTTTATTACTATTACAATACTTGAACACATGTTTTGTTTTGATGTCAAATACATATTTAATTGGATCTAATAAAAACTCTTTATTGTTATTTCAAAATCCGTCAACTTATGACGAAAAATCTTATCGAAGCGTGAACTAGAAGTAGTCCGAACCTGCACTGCGTTTGTATTCATACGTCATTGCGTTCACGCTAATTTGAACGCAACTCCCCTCCCGTTGACTATATAGGGGCATATGTAAATATATAGTTATACATGTACAAAAAACACGCACCTCGCGCAACATTCACGCAACACACCGCATACATGGGAGGAGTCCTTACATGACCATAGCTGTTAATAGGATGTTAATTAAACAAACAAACAAACAAACATGTACAAAATGGGCTGGGCGGAGTAGGTGTTATGTGCCCAGCAGGTAGGGCGTTAAAATTGTACCTGCTGCCAATATCGTAAAAGGCGACTAAATTTAGGATCTTATCTTTTCTTCCTAATCTTCCTTGGCACTGCCTCACTTTTGGCCTTGAGTTGAGCGTTCGCCCCTGTGAGGAAGGCTCTGGGTTCTGTCCCCTGGCCGAGACAAACCAAAGTCTATAAAAGTGGTAGTTATAGTGGGGGAGGAGAAGTAGGTTCCCATGTACCCCTCTGGCAGTTTTTCGAAACATGTTTTTTAGGAGCGGTATGATGTCTAGTTTCATTTTATGCTTGTTGCCATTGACAACTAATGTCCCATGGGGGTCATATGGCGGCCATCTTGGATTTCAGGTATCAAAAATGGCCAAAATGACCAATTCGCATATCTGCGCATAGATAGAGAACCAGACAACATTCAGAGACAAATAAACACATTTTTTATATGATTGAAACATGCTGAATACGATCAAATCATAATAATGCCGTAACGTCTTCTTATTTATGTGAAATGACGGGAAAACAATGAAATTTTCAGCTTGTTTTCCCTAAAAAAATCGATAAATGGCATAATTTTTATCACAATTAAAAAAATTGATGGACAAATCACCTTGTAACAGCCATTTCGAATTGAACCAACCCTTGTGTAAACATATGCGTACTATAAAAAGACAGATTGCATCAATGAGGCGGAAAAAGAGAGGGATCCCCCCATAAAAATTTATCAAAAACTGGCAAAAATGACACATTCACATATATGCGCATAGAAAGAAAACCAGACAAAATTCAGAGGCAAATGAACGTATTTTTTTATATGATTGAAATGCTGAATACGATTACATCATAATAATGACGTTACGTCTTCTCATTTTTGTGAAATGATGGGAAAACAATGAAATTTTTAGCTTTTTTCCTTAAGAAATCGATAAATGTCATAATTTTTATCACAAGTAAAAAAAATGATGGACAAATCACCTTGTAACAGTCATTTAGAATTGAACCAACACTTGTGTAAACATATTTGTACTATAAAAACATAGATCGCATCAATGAGGTCGGAAAAAGAGAGAGACTGCTCATAAGCAATCCTGATCATCTAACATATCCATCTGGAGATGTACTGGGAGGAGAAATCCTGCTAACCCTGTTTAATGGACAAGAATAATACATCGCCCCCTTGTTTTATCAAGGGAAAACCTAAGCGTCCGACTGGGACAAAGCAGCCGATCATTCTCCTTCGACTCAATAGAGATTGTGAATCTTTACCAAAAAGGCAGGATCAGTGAGTAGGGTAACAGAGCTGGCCCAACGAAGCACGAAAAGTGAATAGATGGATATCACTCCTTCTACGGCCTGAGGCAAAAGCAAGCAGGAAGTCAAAAGTAAAAACCTTAATGGAGACCGACACCAAAGGCTCTGAAGGAGCCCATTTCAGTAACACAAGTGCTAGATTCCACTGTGAAGCTAACTGCCGTACCCTAGGCCTGTCCAGACTGAACCACCTAATCAAGGTAGACAAAGAGTTGGAAGACCCTAACTCTGGTCTACCATGAGATACAGTACACTGGAAATAGCCATGCGATATCCTGCAATAGTACTAGAGGCAAGTTTGCGTTCCCTAAACAAATAGAGAAGGGAATCCGCAATCAGCTGGGCAGAGGCTTTATCTTCCTGTAGATACACCAATCACAGACGATCTTCCATGAATGTTAGACGCCAGGTGAGGAAGACTTATTGATCGGGCGATGCGAGTTGACAAGTCTTAAGAAAAGCCTGACTGAGCGAGGCCTCCTGAGATAGCTTCCACGCTCTTGAATGGATCTTCCGGGACCGAGGCTGGCGCAGGAGATTGGTTCTGAGTGGGAAAACCAGAGGAATATCCACCAAGAGAAACGAAAAGAGCTACGGAAACCAGGATTGTCTCGGTCACAGGGGCGCTATCAGAAGGAGGGGAAAATGATGCTCCCGAAACTTCTATTAGAACCCTGCCCACCAGGTTGAATGGAGGGAATGCATAAGCATGTATCCCCTCCCAATCTAGAGATAGAGCGTCCACAGCCCAAGTCATTTGGTCTGGCACCGGAGAGACAAAAGTGGACAATTAGTGGCGAAGTGGCGAAAAGGTCTATATGAGGTATTTTCTACATCTAGCAAATGCCCTCGAAGATCGGGAGATTTAGCTGCCTTTCTGTCACAACCGGCTTGCGGCGCCTGGAAAGAGTATCCGCCAGAACATTCAACCTATCTGGAAGATGCTTAACTAAGAGAGTCAACATCATTTCCTGACAGAAGAGAAGAACACGAATAGCGAGGGCACATATGACTGTATTGTGATGTTCTTACTGTTGTTTATAAATGAGACCAACGAACCATGCTGTCGTCCATTACTGTATTCACAGGAAGCCGCGATACATGCCCGGATGTAACATATAATAGTTATATCTGAGGATCCGGTGCCGGGTAATCCGGATACGGACATTACATCCCTCCTTTTTCTATATTAGAAACTATAACGAACAGGATGGACATTAATTGACTTTACGAATTATGACTAGAAATTTCACTTGAAATGTCACTTGAAAGTTCTCAAATTATCTTGAACTTAAATATACATGTACTGAAATATAACTACTGAAACTATATAGATCACTATAACAGGTAAATGTCACTTGAACTCAGTCTCTAACACTTTAAACACCGAATTGTAGCAAAACACAAATAAACTAAACTGTAAAAACTAACTCTAAATTCTAATCTAATAGGCTTAGGTATTCTACCCGCCTATAGGTAAATACCGAGGATTATTCTGCCTCGTGCTGGAGTATTTACCTGGTCCCTATATATACTACAAAACATTATCAATTAGTAATAAAGTCTTTCAGGTGCTGCGGCTGAAATCTACGTCTTTGGGAACGCCTGGGAATGTCAATTTGTGTCTTAGATTTTACATCTTCAGCCTGCTCAGCATGTTCATCATCAAGTCTGTTGTTCTCAAACATTTCATCCATGTTCTGATTTGTATCCAAATCCTCCGGAACAGCAATAACTCCTCTTCCTCCTTCAATTTTCTTAAAGAAAGACGAATTCCTTGTGATCTTATGTTCATTACCAGTACCTCTCCGTGCAGTGATTTGTGTACCCTTTTTGTTTACTACCTCATATGGAGTAGGATAGTATGGCGTAGAAAATTTGTTTTCTCGCTTTGTTTTCACTAGTACGTGGTCTCCGGGTTCTATCTTTGAGTGACTTGCTCTTTGATCAGCATACAGTTTCATCTTTTGTTTTGATTGTTCATCATGAAGACGAATGTCTAAAACCTTTGGTAGCTTTGTTGCTAGCTCTGGAAGCTTAGTTCGCATCTTTCGTCCGAACAGTGCCTGTGCGGGAGAAATCCCTGTTGAAGAATGCGGCGTAGCGCGGTAATTTCGGAGAAATTTGTACATCTCCTGCTTCCAGTTGCGTCCTTCAGTTCGTGCAGCTTTGATCGCCTTTCCTATTGTGCGCATAAAACGTTCAGCTTCACCGTTTGCCCTTGGCCATAGTGGTGTTATACGATGATGGTAAAAACCAGTGTTCTGTGCATATGTTTTAAATTCATCACTTTGAAAAGGCGGTCCATTGTCGGTTTTCAAACACTCTGGTATTCCATACTCTGAGAAAACTTTGTCAAATTTTGGAATGACACACCTTGCTGACGTCGATCCAATTATTTCGACAATAGGGAAACGTGAATAGTCATCTATGATTACCAGTAGATATTCACCGCTTGGATACGGTCCACTGAAATCGGCTGAAACGTGTGTCCACGGACTTGCAGGTAGTGACGTCATGTTTAACGGTTCGCGTTTGTCACATGGGGTACTGGCTAGACAGGGAATACATGATTTACATAGATTTTCTACCATGTCGTTAATTCCTGGAAACCAAACTTTCTCTCTTAGGAGTTGTTTAGTTTTTACCACTCCTTGGTGACCTTCATGAGCAATGTCAATTACACGTTGCTGAAGTGTTGTTGGAATTACTATTCGCGACTGGTGTAGCAGTATACTTCCATGACATGTAGAAGTAACGGTGAGTTCCTCGCGCACCCTCACAAATTGTCTTGCAGCAGAGTTCCGAAAATCTTCTTTCCATCTGCCAGACACAATTTTCTCAATCACTTCCTGGATAGTATCATCCTTGCTAGTTGCCTCAGCAATTTCTTTCAGAGTCATTGCCCTTGGCACTGCATGGTTCACAATGAAATTAAGATATTCCTCAGCAACCTTTGAGTGTCGAGCTGCGTTGAATGTGTCCGTGGGGTGTCGCGACATGTAGTCTGCAGGATTATCTTTTCCTGGCCTATATTCTACTTTGAAATCATATGGTTGTAGTCTTAGTCTCCACCTTTCAATACGAGCAGGAGGCTTGCTGCTGGCGTTATTGAAAATCACCTCAAGAGGTTTGTGATCAGTAACCAGCACAAACGGTGAGCCAAAGAGGTAGAGATGGAAATGCTCGCATCCCCATACAATCGCTAGGGCCTCTTTTTCTGTCTGTGAATACCTTTTCTCCACGTCAGTCAATGCTTTGCTTGCATACTGTATGACCTTGTTATCCTGGGTTAATATGGCTCCTAGTCCTACGGGACTTGCATCAACAAATATCTTGGTATCCTTCTTTGGATCAAAATAGGTCATGGCCTCACCAATTAGTTTCTCCTTCAACATTTCCAAAGATTCTTCCTCTGCCTTTCCCCAATTCCATTTTACTGTTTTGTGGGTAAGTGCGCGTAGAGGAGCGGTGATTGTCGCAAAGTTAGGTATAAATCTTGAGACATAATTTGCGAGTCCAAGGAGACTACGAACTTCTGCTTCATTACTTGGTGATTCAGCGTTGAGGATAGCTTCCACTTTTTTGGGTCTGCTGAGATGCCTTTACTTGAGAAGACATAGCCGAAAAATTCAATTTCGCTTTTATTGAACTCGCACTTCGACCTGTTGAGAGTTATATTCTTTTCCCTCAATCTCTGCATGACACTGCGCAAACGTTTGTCCTGTGACGGTCTTTCCCAAAAATGATGATGTCGTCACTGATGTTCCTAGCACCATCAATTCCGTTGAGGCAGTCACGAAGTGTAGCTTGGAATTTCTCTGACGCTGATGATATGCCAAAAATCAAACGTTTATATCTGCGTAGGCCTACATGCGTGGTGAAAGTTGTGAGATATCTTGATTCCGGAGCAAGCTCAATCTGATGATAGCCTGAGTTTAAATCAAGTTTTGAAAAGACTGTTGCCCCATTCAAATCAACCAGTATGTCATCGATGGTTGGGGTTATATGTCGTTCTCTCTGTACGGCTTCATTTGGCAACCTCATATCAACGCATATCCTTATTTCTTCTGGATTTTTGGGTTTAGGGGCCACGACAATTGGTGAGACCCATGGGGTGGGGCCATCAACAGTTTCGATAATATCCAGGTCCTCTAAGCGCTTAATTTCGGCCTCAACCTTTTTTCTCATGTGAAAGGGAATTCTTCTGTGAGGTTGTGTTTTTGGTTGGATCTCCTCATTAACGTGTATCTTTACTTGGACATCTTTTATCTTGCCAATCCCTTCGAACCGATCCTGGTATTCTTCTATAATTGAGTCAGTCTCAGACTTTGAAACAACACGAATGGTTGGAATTATTGATAGGGCTATGGCTGTGTGGTAACTCAAAAGTGAACCAAAGTTTCCTCTTGCGACATAAATTGTAGTTTGTGTGCTTGTCTTCTGTGCTTTGGACTTTATTTCTGTTTCAAATGTTCCAACTATATCGATAGGCTCACCAGATCCATATGGGTATAAATTTGTGTTTGATTTCTGTAGTTTAGGCTTACTCTTCATTGACTGGAATGTTTTTTCATCCAGAATGTTGACAGTGGCACCTGTGTCTACTATAATGTCCATCGGCATACCGTGTATGATAACAGCAGCTTTTGGTTGTCCAGCATTCCTCGTGTTGACATGGAATACATATTCATCATCAGATCCTGAACTGTCATATTGGTGGTTTGCACCTTTTTCTACCTTGTGAACTAACTCTTTCTTCTTAGATCTACACATTTTACTGAAATGGTTCAGTTTTTGGCAATTGTTACATTTCTTACCCTTTGCTGGACATTGTCCTTGATGGGGATAGCTTCCTCCACACCGATAACATTCTGCTGACTTATCTTTTGTCTTCTGATATCCATTACCATGTCTTTGATTTTGCTTCGTGAATCCTTTTTCTTTATTACCCCTTTTTGTATCTCTGGTTCTGCCTTGGTTCCTTCTTATAGTGTTGATCTGTTCAGGCTTGTTTTCTATTTCTTTTGTCTGCTCATCACTCAATTTTAGTGACCGTGCTAATTTCAAAATATCACCCAGTGTCATATCATCATCTCTTAGGCCACGTCTTCTTAAACGTGTGGAAAAACAGGACTGAATTATTTGGGATTTTATTTCTTCTTCAAGGTCAAGAAATTCACAATTCTCCCCAAGTTTTCGTAGTCTAGTATTATAAGTCATAATATCTTCTCCATCCTTTTGTTTAGCCTGGCGAAATTTATATCTTTCATATTCGCGGTTTTTTTTCGGCGTGAAGTAGGCCTGCAGGGCTTCTGTAGCTTGTTTATATACGTCTAGGTCCTCGCCTTCTGGGGGACCTAAGAGTGGAAGCGTACTAAAAACATCTTGTACTTCCTCCCCTGCGTAATGCAACAATAATGCCTTTTTTCTTTCTTTATTTTCAATGACGTCCATTGCAACCAGAAGGATGTCTAGTCTCTCCTTCCATTTTTTCCATCTTACCGATGTCGAACCTTCCCCGTGTACTATAAAGGACGGGAATTGAGGTAAACTGGTCGCCATGTACAAATAGGGGGGAAAAGTGTACGCACGTGGTTACAAATATTTCGTTCGATAATTGTCAATACAAGAAATCACACGGGGTTTTGACCGGCGTGATATTCTTTTGAAGTTATTACAATTCAAATTGATTCATATTTCTTACACTCCTCGTCGCCATTGTGATGTTCTTGCTGTTGTTTATAAATGAGACCAACGAACCATGCTGTCGTCCATTACTGTATTCACAGGAAGCCGCGATACATGCCCGGATGTAACATATAATAGTTATATCTGAGGATCCGGTGCCGGGTAATCCGGATACGGACATTACAGTATTCAAAAATACCTCAATTAATTCTATCTGGCGGTGTTTTTTCTCCGGAAACTCCGCCTTTCCTCCACCAATAAACCTGGCACATTCTTACATGACTATGGCTGTTAAAAATGTAATTCTAGTTTGGAACTGTCTGAATCATAGATCAGGAAATATGTAATTTATGTAATAATAATATTGAGATTTTTTTCTCTATGAGTAGTGTTGGGAGGGGGATGTCCACGATTCTTCTGCTAAAAAAACATAAAATCCTTTTAAAATACATATATGTTTACACAAGCGTAAGTGCAATTCAAAATAAATGGTACAAGTTGTTTTGTCCATCAATTGTTTTACTTGTGATGTAATTTATGACATTTATCGATATTTTAGGGGAAAAAAGCTGAAAATTTCATTGTTTTCCCGTCTTTCACAAAAATGAGAAGACGTAACGTCATTATTATGATTTAATCGTATTCAGCATGTTCCAATCATATTTAAAAAAATGTGTTTATTTGCCTCTGTGTGTTGTCTGGTTCGCTATCTATGCGCGTATATACGAATGTGTCATTTTGGCCATTTTTTGATAAATTTTTATGGGGGGGGTCCCTCTCTTTTTCCGACCTCATTGATGCGATCTATCTTTTTATAGTACACATATGTTTACCCAAGGGTTGGTTCAGTTCGAAATGACTGTTACAAGGTGATTTAACCATCAATTTTTCACTTGTGATAAAAATTATGACATTTATCGATTTTTTAGGGGAAAAAAAAGCTGAAAATTTCATTGTTTTCCCGTCATTTCACAAAAATGAGAAGACGTAACATTATTATTATGATTTAATCGTATTCAGCACGCTTCAATCTTATTAAAATATGTGTTTATTTGCCTCTGTGTGTTGTCTGTTGCTCTATATATGCGAATGTGTCATTTTGGCCATTTATTTTAATTTTTTTAGGGGGGGGGGTTTCCCTCTCTTTTTCCGACCTCATTGATGCGATCTATCTTTTTATAGTACACAGATGTTTACATAAGAGTTGGTTCAATTCGAAATGACTGTTACAAGGTGATTTGTCCATCATTTTTTTTTACTTGTGATAAAAATTATGCCATTTATCGATTTTTTAGGGAAAAAAGCTAAAAATTTCAATGTTTTCCCGTCATTTCACAAAAATAAGACGTTACGTCATTATTATAATTTAATCGTATTCAGCATGTTTCAATCATATCAAAAAATGTGTTTATTTGCCTCTGAATGTTGTCTGGTTCTCTATCTATGCGAATGTGTCATTTTGGCCATTTTTGATACCTGCAATCCAAGATGGCCGCCATATGACCCCCATGGGACATTAGTTGTCAATGGCAACAAGCATAAAAATGAAACTAGACATCATACCGCTCCTAAAAAACATGTTTCGAAAAACTGCCACACGAAAATTTAATATTCTGGCTGATACTTTATTAAGGATTTAAACGTTACTTGATATTTCAAGAAAGTTTCCTTTTCAAGAAAAATTTCATCTTTTAGAAGGGGTGTGTGTTATGAACTGACACATGACACTAAATACATGTAGTTATTAAATAAGGGAGACAAACTCCTATAGCTTTTATTATATATATATCAATTACATCCTAAGGTCATATCATTAATCTAGTTATTGAACTCTCTAGAATATTATCATGTATTAAACAAATTGTTTGTAAACATGTTGATTATATAAGTAGAGATCTAGAATGATCTATTTCCAGAAAGTTCTGTGTGTTTATTTGTTTACTGTTTTTAGTTAGATATTCTAGAAGTAGAAGGTTTTCTCCAATATTCTTCTTTTAGGGTTTAGCTGATAGCATATATATACTCCAGCTGTCCAAGGCTAATCAGAACTGTAATGAGACCTGTAATGAGACATATCAAGAATTGTACACTGCCATATTAGATTCTATTGGGAGAGCTATTGTGACTTTTTCTGTGGATTATTACAACGCATTGTGTGGATTTATTCATGTTGCCTGGAACTTTACAAATTATCTGTGGATATTCATTTTCCTCGTGGAGCTGTGAACATTGTTATTTAGGAACCTGGAAGGATTAAGGATATATACCAGGACCTTGTACCACCACCAATTACTTTAAATATTGTAAAACCATCTCTGTATAATATTGTATATATAAATAAATTGTGCCATATAAGGATATATGATTTTTCTTAAAAAAAACTACTCCACAGTAATTTGTCTTTTAGATGACAACTTTACCGGTCATTGATTTAGGTTTTTGAAATTTTGTATATAGTTTTATATATTATGTGCTAAAATGTTACTAAGTATTTTTGGTGTACAAGAACTGGAAGTGGGTGTACCATTTTGGTGAAAATTTGATATTGCTAAAAATATACCTCCAAATTTGGTTATTTTTTGGTTTCAAGAACCTGTAAAATATTTCAAATTTTGAAGTTACATACGTTCAGTCAAAACTTGCGGAAATGTATACTTTTGAGAATATGATATCGGTTTTTGAAATTGAACATTAATTTGATATAGTTTTGAACCTAAAAGGGAACCTTGGTGTATACCTCGGGATGGCAACATTAAATCATCCCTAGCACAGGCCCCTGGGGCCTTTTGAATTTTTTAAAGGTATCTTACAGGTTCTCTGTCATAGTACTACAAAATGCACATGGGTTTTGTTAAATTGGTTCGTGGGCAAAATTCAATGGTTGGTGTAACAGGTCCTATGGCCAGAAATATTCTTGGGGAGAGAGGAATAGAGTTTATTTTTGGCTCTGATCCTCCGACAGCAGGAGAGGCATGGTCCAATAAGGGAAATAGAGGTAAATCCTTTAAATTGCTATTAGTCGGATAGAGTTCTACATGGTTTGTAACCAAATCAAGCCAGAAATATCTGTGGGGGAAGGGCAATAGAGTTTGTATAAATTTTGGCTATGACCCTCCGGGGGCAGGAGGGGCATTGCCCAATAGGGGAAATAGAGGTAAATCCTTTAAATCTCTACTAGTCATAGATTTTTACATTGATTGTAACCAAATTTGGCCAGAAACATCCTTGGAGGAATCGGAACAGAGTTTGTATAAAATTCGGTTCTGGCACCCCTGCGCAGGAGGGGCGTGACCCAATAGGTGAAATGGAGGTAAATCATTTAAATCGCTACTAGTTGTGGCATTCTGCATGGATTGTAAAAGAAGGGCCAAAAGGGGAAATATAGTTAATTCTTTAAAATCTTTCATAAGAGAAACAAATTTCCTGTTTTACTTGGCATTACAAACCATGCTAGCGATGTTGAAAATGCTTGATATTGCTAAACTTGAGTTATTAAAATCAAATTAATAGGTCCATTTTCTACCTTTGTGTGAACTTGATAAACATGTATCATTTTCTTACTCGCTTCTATTCCATTTATTTTCTATCAAGAAGAGGCCTACATGTATATTGAGTGACTATTAGAGGATTTCATGATATAGATTGGATGTAACTTCCTTACGTAGTTACGGGTTTTTTTGACATGTAAAATGGATTTATGCATATATAAAAATTGAATTATGCATATAAGAAAAAACTGAATGAATACAAAATTACGGAATCTCATGCAATAATGAATAAATGTCGCACTGATAGAAAAATACGATATTTTACCTCGACAGAAATGTAATGTTTTTTTCTCTATGGTTTCAACAAGTGTATATCAGAAGATTGTGCATTTCCTCTGGTTTGGATATTCACCACACAAGCCGAAACCCCTAGGTTGATAGCAATAAACGATACGATTTCAGGTTCTCAAAAGTCTGCATGGGTAACTTCGTATTTTAGTATCACAAATTATAATTAATAAGAACTAATGGTCTCTCAATTAGTTCAGTTTATCAGATGAAGACAAAAGAGTTACGCCCCCTGTCCTTTTATAGCAGTGGAACTCTCCAGTTGGGAGGTGGATAAAATCATTTTTAATCGAGTTTACGTACAGGGAAGGTGCACAATATTTGCTCCCATAGATTTGTTTGCCAAAAAAAAAAAAAAAAAAAAAAAAGATCGCTTGTTGAAGTTTTGTGGTGCCAGCAGTAATTTAAGTTCATACGGACATTCTTTGTGTGTCTGTTATACAGAATAGTTCGTTTTGGGTTAAATCTTGCGCATGCGCATATATCATTACGGGGGACAAACGTCACTCGGGCGTGTTTTGTTTATAGCAACCAAGATGGCGTCGCGTGAATTTCCAAAATTATTTTTGGACGACATTAAGCGATCATCTGCTTTACCAGCCTATGATTCTGCCCAATATATATCGATATCCAATGCAAGCGTGCCGGAACTGACTTTTCAAACAATATATGACTTCATGGTAAATAGAAAGAGGGAAGTTCGAGATGCAGGCGACGGATGCGATCAGCTGACTTCTGTCAAATCCTACAGATCAATGGACAGAGCAGTCTCGCATTAACAGGCAGGCAGGAGATGTTCAACAGATGAAATTTGTGGAGGTATGAACAAAATAATATAAAACTAGGACAATGATCTCAAGCTCCTATCGTTTATGTTAAATCATCATTTACCTATGAAAAAAATACACTGTACTGTAGCTATCCGATAATAATTAGCTTCCGTCACACGATACAGTGACCTAATCTTCGGAGATCTGATTGTCTAATGAGGGCAATCCACATTGAAAGTATAATTTTAATTAATTTTTAGGAATTTGCATGCTTTTAAAATCAAGCATAAATAAATATAAAGGTACATGCGCAAAAAAAAAATAAAAAAAATAACCGAGTTTACCTTACTTGCGATGAAGTCAGTATTTAAGAAGATCTTTCTTCCTTCAGGATTTGCACTGACATTATCATGAATATAATGAAATATGAAAACTTCACTGTTAAATTGAGAAATAAATTATCATTATACCATAGTTGTTATCGATTTTTACATTTACATAGGTTGATACTGATCTGATTTATGGGAGAGCAATGGTCTTGGCATCAATGAAGAAAACCAGATACCAAGTCAACATGGCTTTCCAAAATGACAAACCTGTACATGCATATTGTCAGTGTCCTATTGGGTAAGACCACAATTTATGATACAATGTGTAAAAAATGACATTCATGTTTGATCACATTGATAACAAGATTTGGATGGAAAGATATAGTTTGTGTATTTTTGAAAGGATGTACTATATACATTATTCATTCAGTAATCTTCTTTTTTTCTTTCTTTTTTTTTAAATTTATTATTTATTTATTTATTCAGTTTGTTTATTTACTTTTTTATTTTCAATGGCTATCTAGTCTTGCCCAAAAACTGAGCTGTTGCAAAGAAATGTAGGGAATGTTCCCAGAAAAATGTTTATGGACCCACAACCAGGCAGGGAGATGAAGTTTGGGAAAGGAGCAGACATCAACAAACAAAGTGTTTTGGACTTCGATCCAAGACATTCTCTCCATAAAATAAATGATGCAGACCACTACAATAACATGATGATGGAATTAACAGGCAGTGTTTCCAAAAACAGGTTTGTGAATTACTAGGTTTACATTATTTTAATGTATATTTATATATATGCAGCTATTTTAACTTTCAGGGGCCAGTTGTTCAAAGGCTGATTAGCTTTATCACAGTTTACAAAAAATTTGAAATTTTGATAAAATCAATTCTGGAAAAGCTAACCTTACCAAATTATATAAAACTATAGCACCTGTCAGTCAGTTTATATCTGTGAATTTTAAGGAATATATGCAAACAGGTTTTGATATAAAGGAGAAAATAAATTTTCACTAATCAAGTGATTAAACTAATCACGTTTTGAACAACTGGACCAAGATATATTATATATGTAATTACCACAATGAATAAAAAAATATAATCATAATTTTCTATTTTTCTATCATTTTCCTTCCAAAACAGAACCATTGTATTACCAGCATGTGGTAAGGGAAAGCGACCCTCGAGGCTCTCTACCAGCCCCTATGTAAGGAACAAGAATGGTTCCAGGTCATTGAGTGCAGTAGCCAGTCGGAGTGAGAATGGTCCTAGTACTTGAGTGTTACAGCTCCAGCAGTAGCTAGTGGGGGTAACATTGTAGATGATAAAGACAAGGCAAATCTATTAAATGAATATTTCTGTAGTAGTACTAATATTGACGATAGCAACAGTGAAGTGCCTATTTTACAGTTGAAAACTAATAGTGTTTGAAATAATCTACTTGTTACTTCTAATGAAATTTGTGATGTTTCAATTAATTTAAAGTTGGAAAAGCTTCAGGTGAAGATGGTATAAGTCACCATATGCTTAAATACATGGCTGATACAGTTTGTAAACCTCTTAAGGTTAATTCTTTTCAATTTTTCTCTACCTGTATATTTCCAAATGTATGGAAAATGGCTAAAGTTATGCCTCTCTTTAAAAAAGAGATAGACATTCTATGCCAAAAACCCACCCTTCCCACCCATTTTTCTATTGCTAGTGTGCTGATTGATATCTTGCGTTTCTGCTGTCGGTTTTTAATTTGTATGTTTCAGCTCATCACTTCCAAGATCCTTCGTCGAGGCTTCAGCATGATTTCCCAGAGTGCAGTGAAAGTTATTCCAGGGCATCACAGATTGTTTGGGACATATTGCGGTAGCAATGATTATCTGAACTTTGTCGTGGAATTAATTGTTCCGTGTAAATTCCGTTTGGCGGTGTTTCACTTGGAGCAAAAGAAAATGCTGATATAGAATTTGTAAGTCTATTATACAACAGCTTCTATTTTGTGGAATTTCCTGTTCCCAGTTTCCATTTTAATATTAGCTGTTTTTAATTCTCATGTTGAAGCTTTGGCCAACTTCTACCATTCATATTGGGTTAAAAATATATTCAAATATAGTTTAATATTCCCATTGAAGGCTAAGTATTATAATGTAGGTTGTTATTGATTGAATATTGATTGGATATTTTCAATTAAAATTAAGTCTTGGTAAATATAAATTTTGTGTTTGTCTTCTATTTGATAATCGAAGTTTAATTTATTTTATTGGGATTCTACAAACATGTGTTATAAAAACTCATACTAGGAATTTTTATCTGCAAGCCCAGGCTTTTACACTGGGATTCTAATATTTTGCCTGATTGATACTGTAATTTAGCGTGTCGTCTCTCTTGGGACTACCCGTCAATTCCCAAATCGACCGGTCAGCAGACGAATCCCGAGAGTAGAGACATGCACACACGCTGAACTGCACCACACATTATATATGACATAGTTACATGAATGTAATATTCGAATAGCGTATTGAACTTTTGATTCCTAGGCGTGGCAACATTATAAGATCATTTTTAAAATCTTCATATATATATATATAGATCTGCTACCTTGTTGAGATCAGCTGCTTGATTTTTACACTTTGAAGCATCCTATCCTAAACAAATATAACGGTCGTTCGGACTAACGGACGTTCAGACTAACGGGCATTCGGACTATTAGGCCTTAGGGACAAGGTGGTCACCCAGGTAACATATCGACATCACTTTTATTTGTCGTCTATCACCATTAAGCATAACAATTCAATCATTTTCACAACTGGTCCGAATTCAAAGAAACATGTTAGTGCATATATGGTGCTCCGTTAGTGCCAACTTTCAATTATCGCTCCTTCGCTCCTTCGACCTATATGCGAAGGAGCGATAATTGAAATTTGGCCCTAACAGACCACCATAGTTGTAAACTTGCTAAGATATGTGTACATGTCTAGATTGACACCATCTTCGGTGACCCACGGTTGATAGCTCTAAACTACGCTACACTTATAATAATGTAGCGTAGCGTAGTGCAATCAACCGTGGATCACCGACAAAAAACGAAATGTCACAAATTTTTAAAAATTGTGAAAAAGAACATAATCATGCAATACATGTACGTAAACGTATCCGATATTAGAGAATGTGAATGTAAACTGCAATCCTTTTTATCATTTTCCCAGAAATGACCATTACGCGAACCATTTTCATCATTGAAAAAGGGGAGAATAACAAGTAAAGGAAAATAGAAGGAAACAAAATTAAGTCGTGAAATAATATTTTTATGTACATTGTAGCGACGTTTACACGTACATGTATGCATGCTATTAGAATTGATGATACATATCATCCATTCATGCAGCAATGTTATCCCTAATGCAATCAAAATACAGTGAACATAAGGTTTACATTAGGACATCTTAGATGCATATGTTTGAAATATAGTTCATATAATGTATATTTATGAGACATCTTATAAAATGAAAGATATTTTCTTTCTTTTTATGATTTCTTTTTTTTTTTATAATTTTGATGTATTTCTTATCATGCAATGCTCATTAAAGAAATGACAACTTACAGTCCATAGAAGTTTACAGTTAAATAACTTTAAAATATTGCCGAAAAATGTATTTATCACATTTTATCTAACACGTATCAAAATATCAAATTTACATGAAGTAAAACAACTATAAAAATGATTTTTTTTCTAATTTTTGGATTAACGGACCTTCGAACTATAAGGCCTTAGCGAGATCAT